>NC_143581.1:30386307-30590828 GCF_048544385.1 Mastigoproctus giganteus | reverse complement strand
CATGTGCCTAGTCTCCAGACACTGCAATTTGCAGAACTTAAGCCTTTTAAGAGGACCCCTTCGTTCCCCTCATCAATCTTGTTGCCGTTCTCTGTACTCGCTCAAGAAACTCTACACCCTTTCTACATTGAGGCCTCCAGACTTGTACGCAGTGCTCAAGGCATGGCCTGACCAATGCTTTATACAAAGCAATAAAGAGAACAGAAAACAGTAAAATGTTTGGAGGGAAAAAGATAGACATGAGATGAGAAACAGCTGTCTGAAACAGAAGAGGCCCAACTCTATCACTCTCACAAACCCAATCTGTTTCATAATCATGGGCTTTTCATCAGTTCCAGGGTGGTCTCTATCAACAAACGTATACCGAACTGTGAATAATGTATTTTGTCTAAGTGAACAGCCAAGCGATGTATCGAAGTGAAAAACACATGCGATCGCTATGGACACCTTTAACTCCTAAAACTAAGCTGCGTTTGCCCTACACAGTACAATACTATAGAATTCCAGGAAGATATTTCAACTCGGTAGTTGAAATAAATTAAAGTTTGGACGTTTGACTGCTCTGAAATGTACCCCTGCAATTCAACAGTATTGTACTGCATAGGGAAAACGCAGCTCAACTCAAGGGGCTAAAGGTTGTTAAACGTTTAAATAGAAGTTTTAGTTTTAGAGGGCGCCAGATTAGTAACACTTACGTTTAAGTTGCAAATCTGAAATTCCACAAGAATCAAAGAACAAGTGCAAACTCTTTGTCAGAAAAAACTACACTTTTATTTGCGACAAGTAATGTAAAGCGATTGCATGAAAGCAGTGTGCTTTGGGTTCAGTTTCAGTTTTTTATTTTGTTTGAGTAATAATTGAATAAGTGAGCTCCTCCTTGCCTTTATGGCTGGCTGTAATGGCTAAACTAAAAGATTTAATACATTAACTAGAAGTCAGCCGTGGAGAGACTGACAATTGCTTGGAAAGAAGGAGGAAGGGGCCTGATAAACCTCATCGAGCAACAGAAAACAGCGATTGCTAACTCGAAGGATTACTTCCAGAAACACACAGTAGCACTCCACCACGCCCATAAGGAAGACAGACAAGTGGTATACCCCCACTAAACTTAAGCGAGGAGTCCCCTCTCAACCAGGAGGCATAAACGAAGCTAGAAAGATGGGCAGAGAAGACACTCCATGGCAGACACTACAATGATCTCCATCAAGATCACATAGATAAAATTGTTTCCAATGCATGGCGCACGAGCGGGACGCTCTTCCCCGAGACTGAAGGATTCATGCTCGCCATCCAAGACCAAGTAATCAACACCAGAAACAACAGAAAATACATCGCCAAGGAGCCCGGAGTGTCCGATGACACATGTCGACGATGCCACCTGGCCTCAGAAACGATTCGACACATCACCGCGGGATGCAAGGTGACTGAGTACACTCATAGACACGACCAGGTAGCCAGGATAATACGTCAGAATCTAGAGAGGAAATACTAGTTGATGGAAGAAAGTGTACCGTACTACAAGGCCTGACGTAGCCCAGTGGTCAGGAGCGAGAGTGCATAGCACGCGTTCCTTGAGTGGACCGGGGTTCAAGCCCGTGACTACTAAATACGATAAATATTTGTATTGACGATTTATTGTAAACTCTACTGACTTGGTTGTCGTGCCGGAGTATAAACAGAAAATTTATTTATTTTATTTAAGTACGAACCCCAGGCAGTACTAGAGACCCCAACCCACAAGCTGTACTGGGACCGCGCCATAATAACGGATAAGACAATCCCGCACAACAGACAGGACATAACCCTTGTGGACAAGAAAGAAAAGGCTACCTATCTGATTGACATAGCGGTACCCAACACTCGCAATCTGCAGAAAACCCATGGGGAAAAAATTAGGAAGTACACGAACCTAAGACAGGAGATCAAAAGAGATGTGGCATATGCAACAAGTTACGACCATCCCGATCATCGTGTAAACCACAGGTATGGAGTCAATGACCCTACATAACAGCCTAGCAGCAATAGGTCTCCCAGCGAACACCTACAAGGAACTCCAGAAAGTCGCAATCCTGAACACCTGTAAGATAGTCAGTTTCTCGACCAACAGTAACACCAGACATAACAACAACCATCCTGTGTACTTGATAGCAATACCCGTAACGAGGTGGAACCCCCAATCGGGGAGAAATAATATAATAACTGTGTCAACCACCAGTTGACACAGTGATTATTATTAATGTATTATATCTTAAATATTATTACTATAAATCTTAAATATTATTATTATTCTGATACAGGTGGACACTTTAGTAGAAGTATATCTTAAATATTATTGCTGCCAACCCTAGCAGCAATAGGCCTCCCGGAGAACACTTAATGAAACTCCAGAAAGCTGAGATTCTGAACACATGTAGGACAGTAAGAGAGTTCCTAGACTAACTAATAATAATAATACATTAAAGTAGCCGGACACAAACAACCACACCATGCACTTGATACCAGTAGCCGTCATGGGGCAGAAACAGTCCCATAAAGAAGAAAAAAATAATAATAATTCCAGTTAGGAAAAAAAAAAAAATAAAAAAAAAATAAATAAATATATATATATATCTGATAATTAAAATAAATATGATATTTAAATAAAATCATCAGCCAGTAGTACGGCAATAATGCAGAGCGAAATGAAACGCAAAATAATATAAATAAACAAACAGGAAGGGAAAGTAGAGATAATAGGGACAAAAAGGTAGTCGATAATCCCCTATATATTTAGTCAATTAAGTCATTAAACCCAATTAATAAAAAACGATATAAATTTAAATAATGCCAATTATAAATAATTTAGCGGTACCGCCCTTGAAGGTACCAGTTCCAAAAGACGTGAAATATCACCAAAAAAGGGTTAAAGAAACTACCTAAAAACTAAAATATCAAAATAATAGACTGACCATCATGCCCCATATCGACAGAGGACCACGAGGCCAATAATGGTCATGGAATCGCTGCATTTCAATCGTCATACAATCATCGCAAAGGCAGAAATATCGAAGAACCAAACCACCCCTCCATTCTCCGATAGATCAACCAATGCAGAGGATTTGCATGGCGGTGGTCCTTATGCAGCGAAAAATAATCTATAGAACAGACAGCACTCTTGATCAGAGCCACACCACTGACATAATGCAAGCTTAACCCAGCTTATATAATAGAAAGGAAAAGAATAGATGGCGGCACAGGTGCTGCTTATTTAGCATAACAACCCACTACTACCACTCATTTATATTATGTGAGGTAAAAGTTAGGTAAAAGTAATAAAAATAAATAATTATGGCTATGTAGCTATCATTAGAGGCAGCAAATGCACACTCCTCCACATGATGCCTAATTATATCTGATAATTAAAATAAATATGATATTTAAATAAAATCATCAGCCAGTAGTACGGCAATAATGCAGAGCGAAATGAAACGCAAAATAATATATATAAACAAACAGGGAAGGGGAAAGTAGAGATAATAGGACAAAAAGGTAGTCGATAATCCCCTAATATTTCTGCCTTTGCGATGATTTGTATGACGATTGAAATGCAGCGATTCCATGACCATTATTGGCCTCGTGGTCCTCTGTCGATATGGGGCATGATGGTCAGTCTATTATTTTGATATTTTAGTTTTTAGGTAGTTTCTTTAACCCTTTTTTGGTGATATTTCACGTCTTTTGGAACTGGTACCTTCAAGGGCGGTACCGCTAAATTATTTATAATTGGCAGTTATTTAAATTTATATCGTTTTTTATTAATTGGGTTTAATGACTTAATTGACTAAATTATATAGGGGGATTATCGACTACCTTTTTGTCCTATTATCTCTACTTTCCCTTCCCTGTTTGTTTATTTATATTATTTTGCGTTTCATTTCGCTCTGCATTATTGCCGTACTACTGGCTGATGATTTTATTTAAATATCATATTTATTTTAATTATCAGATATAATTAGGCATCATGTGGAGGATGTGCATTTGCTGCCTCTAATGATAGCTACATAGCCATATTTATTTATTTTTATTACTTTTACCTAACTTTTACCTCACATAATATATATATATATATATAGTTTTGAATCACATATGGAGGAATAAAAGAATTTCTTCTATAGACTTGTTTCTTAGAGGAACAGACATCTTGTGAAGCCACTTGCATTAATTTATACTGTGTGCAAACTTCACGTTTCATTCGGAGCTCTTTAAACTGAACATAACGAATCTTGAAAAAGGCATACATTTTTAATTATAATCTATATGTAAAGAAAATGAACAATAGCTTTTGACACATGATTTTCTTCTGAACGAGGATTATCAGTCGGTTTGTCATAAGATTAAAAAACGAAATTCAGGAGTGACGTATATGGACCCGGGTAAGCACATTGCGAGATCGAGAGACGGTATGCTGTCAATAATCAATGAATGGCCTTACACGGATATTTAATTTTTTTTATTAATTAAAAATGATTAGAAGGTTTTATACCTAAGAATCTGACCCTACTTATTCACCGTTTCCGACGAGTAAAGACTAAATTTGACGTGGGCTTTCTGTTACTGTAACTTCCTCAGCATAGAAAACACTGAGTAGGTCAACGTTAACTTCATGAGACAGTTAAGTCGGATAATTTCTGTAATCAGCCATCGTTAGCATGTAACTGGAAGGAACAGAATCGGCTTGCTTGTTTAATTAGGCTTGGGCTTAGAGCAATACGTGTGTGTGTGTGCCGGGCTCATGGTTCACATCACTGTATTAATACTTAGCTCTCAGCAGTTCTCTGAGTTCTCATTAAATCACTCGCTCACACGAAATCCATTAATACGTAGTACTCCACTTCATTTCATTAAATACCAGTGTACAATCTCCACTTGATGCAGTTAACCTCAAGGTATTCTGCCACCAGTAACACACGCACCTGATACAGGCGGACACTTTGTGGTTAGTAGAAGGAGGTATATCACTATGGAGAATGTGGGCGTATCGAATCACCCACCAGTAAGTGCTTTATTGAGTGCTATTATTCGTAAATAATCATATCTTCCTAAAACCCAGCCTCCGTGTCAGTTCAGTGGATACACCACTCAAAAACGCCAGGTAAATGCTCAGGAAGTTGTAATGGAGGACTGTTCATCGGGAAAAACACGTGAACCGTATAGTATACGGGCCGCAAAATTAAGATTTTACTGCAAACAAAGCAATGATCAAAGAGGCCTGAAGCTGGTGCGGGCTTCAGATCCTTTTAACCAATTAAGTATTACGAATTTTTAGGAGGAGGAGAAAAAGGATTCAAACCCTCATATTAAGAGATGATTCCAAAAGCTCCAGTTTTCTCCGGAATTCCATCCCGTTAGTTAAAGGAAGCGATCCTTCCTGGATCTATCCACATATAATTCCCAAATAGGAAAGGGGAAATTCTGGCTATTTTGTATACTGCATTTTGTACTATTCTAACACGAAGCGTGTTTCTTTCGCGTGGCTTGATTGATGGATTTTGTAAGCTAGAGAGATTTATTCAGGATCATATGCGTCTTGCGAAATAGAGCATGAGAAAGGGCATAACAGAGTCCTGCTTGCTAGCATCTCTCTCTCTCTCTCGTCAAACGGCATCCTATATAGCCCATTTTTGTCAGATATTTTTCATCTCTCTTTCTACCAGCTCCTCTCTAGCTGCCTATCTATAGTTTATTCTATTCTTACATGGCAATTTTGTTGCACGTGCCACGACAGGGGGATGCTTCTGTTTCCTTTCAAAGCCTCGTATCTCATTTCCACAACTATTTTTATCATTCTCGATTTTTGACTTTTTTTTTTTATTCCGTGATGTATTTAGGACTATTACTGCTTAGTATCGGAGCAGCATCATATACTATCACGCAGGCAAGAGATTAAAAAAAAAAAAAAAAAACTTTTAGAAATATTGATTGAATAGCAAAGATAAAATATGCATCCAGTATATAACGTTTTCACAAAAATTAACAAATATGTAGACGTTAAAATATTCTTTTTCCCCGCCTCCACCATTTCCCCAAATTCCAACTATGAGAGCGAAAATAAATTATAATAAAAACCAGATAGTTCTCATTTGCTAAATATTTTAGTTGAGCATACAAAAGAAAAAAAAATTGATTCGTTATTTTCCTAAATAAACCAACCAACGAGACGTTTCAGCTCGTTATTCAACTTTCATTACGCTTTATCAAGAATTTATTTTTAAGCTGATAATGCTAATATTTGCGCAATTTTGCTAACACTAAAAATTCTGTCGATATCAACTCAAGGAAAATGAAAGAGAAAAGGAAGAATACGAAATGAAAGAGGAGGACATATAAAGACAGGCACCATATAAAGAAAAAATGAGAGAAAGAAAGATGGAGAAAAATGTGGACGGGGAGGGGAGAGAGAGAGAATATAAAAGAGGTGAAGAAGTGGGAAGAACAGAAATAGGAAAAAGGAAAGGAGGAAGAGGGAAGAAAAGAGACAGAAAGAAGGAAAACAAAAGGAGGAAAATAAGGAAAGAAAGATGGAGAAAAATAGAGAAAGCGAAAGACACGAGGCAGCAGAAGAAATAGTGAATAACAGGAAAAAGCAAGAGGGGAGGAGAAAGAAAGAGTGATAGGAACACAGAGAAAAAGATGGAGAGGAGATGGGAGGAGAAAGAGAAAAGAGAGGGAGAGGTGAATAAAAAGAGGAGGTGAGAGAGTGGGGCAAAGAGAGAGAGAGAGAGAGAGAAGGAAAAGAGGGAGAGGAAAGAAAAACGAGGAAAAATAAGGAAAGGAAAAAGCGAAAGAGACGAGACAGCAGAAGAAATGGTGAATAACACGAAAAGCAAGAAGAGAGAAGGAGAAAAAATAGAGATAGGAACACAGAGAGAGAGAGAGAGAGAGAGAGAGAGAGAGAGAGAGAGAGAGAGAGAGAAACAGACAGAAAGAAGCGGGGGGGGGGAGACTTTCTCTGGTTGGTTGTCTTACTTTTTTATGGCACACTATCAGTTAAAGCTGTAATGCGCCAAGTCCATTGTGAATTTAAATTGTAAAACGCTCTATTACGATATAACGAATGCGAAAGATGTGCAGCATTGGTAAAAATAGAACAAGTAAAAGTTGGTGAAAATGCCAAGTATAATATCACACTGACTTAAAATTGCTTTACTATGGTCATGGTAATCTGTCCTTCGCAGAAAGGAAAAGACACCCAGGATACTGTCACTGTCTGCTAAAATCTAAGTATAAAAGGCTCAGAGAAGTTGCTAAAAGTGTTAAAATAGTACAACGTTCATGAACAATACGGGCAGTCTATTAAGATATGTTGCACTGATCAGCTCTCAGCAAAAATGAGGGAATGAGATTACTGTGTCCTATTCGAAATCTATACATAACTTCGGCCAGAAAACAAGTTACTGGAGTCTAACGATGCCTTCCGTGCACTGACCAGATATGCCAACGCGGTCTTTAGTCGGTGCTGGCATCACCTGCAACCTCCTAACACTACTCCTGGACAACCTCTTCCATACGGCAACTGATACCCAGCACCGGAAATTCCCAGTCATGAAACTGCAAATTGGGCTCATAACCCACTCTTATTGCTTGCCCAGGGTCCACACCGGGTGGGACGATCCTTAGGGGGCCACCAACTTCACACGATCTCTTCTCCCTACCAACAGTCCTCCTTCAAGACTTCTCCTAACTGCACCTAGCACCCTTGCTCCTTTTCGCCTGGGCGGATGCCTTACACTCTGCCATCCCCCGCTATCTTCCCTGTCTCTTCTCTGCTCTTCCCTTGGCCCCTCTTCACTCTAGCTCCTGCAAGAGTGTGGACGGCAAGTCAGATGTCTTTCTACGTCCTGGCCCAGCTCCTCGTGCCAGTGGAAGGATGCTGGGAAGCTCCTTCCTGGTTATCGGGCCTCCGAGTAACAAAGAGCCAGTCAAACAACACACATCGACTGGCTTTGCAATGTCGTTGTGCAACATCACAGAGTACTTAACAAGGATTGTGGGGAACCACAGCAACCGCATAACAATAACACTATGTCCACTATATTCAAAGTCTATGCTATGCAGAATAGTTTTCCTTCATATTCTGCGTAAACTGGAGCGCTACGATTTTATCTGATATATCTTATTCCTCTCCTGCCTGTGCCGCATCAACTGCCACATTAACAAGCATTTGGATCGGATTAATTGTGTATAGAAGCTTTCTTTATGAAGCAGTTTTCAAGGCTGATGCTGCATTAATTTTACATCATTTTGTTCCTACTAATAATATTATAAATGAATGTTTCGGAGACGTAGTCTTTACTTCTCGTTAAGATGATAATCAAAAAGCTAACAGCATCTCTACTGCTTCGGTAAATTTTTATAGTGGGTGTAGCATCAATTTGTTGGAAATGATTTAGGCCTACCGAATTGGTATCACCCAATGCGCTTTATTGAAATAATGCTTAAATGTGACTGAAGAGTGAGATGATGCATAATTATCAAGGCGATCTCTTCATTTTTTGTCCCCGCAAGAATTTTTTCAGATTGAAGGAAAAATTACGAGCGGTTGAAAAAACATGTCGATTGACTGTGTAGGGGAGCAACGAAGCGACATCTTGCTCAGAACCAGACGCATATAATGATGGATGAGTGATAATTACCGAACAACATTTAGCCGAAATTAATTGAGAAGGAAAGTAGGAGTGCATAACAAAAACACAGCTTCATTATGGGGACTGTACGGAATGTCGACGAACCGTCATTATGTATAATTGGTCTTTGCGGTTTGTAAATGTTAATAGATGACCGCACTACATTCTTAACCTTTACTGTAGTTTCTGTTGTACGCTGGAGGTCAGAAATAGTGTAGCCAAACCTCTTCGTTTAGCAATACCCCATCCTAGAGGGCAGCAGCACATTCCCTAGTCGTGTGCAGACATTGCTCGGTAATATCTTAACTAGTATGAGTATAATTATCTGTTCTTGCATTAGGAATGAAGACCCACCTCCTTTTAGGAAATCTATCTTCGCAACATATAATGCAAATGTTCCAAAGATTTTGGAACATTTCTGTTTAATTCACATTGTTAGATTCATTAGTGAAATCCTAAAAAAAGTGTCCAAGCATAATGAAATAACTAGTTTGGTTGGATTATTTTAGATTGATACAAAGACAACTTAGGCCTTTAAATTGCGCGTGTTCTAAAGGTTGACCTGTCAGTTTCGTGGAGTCAAACACAGAACATCCTCATCTGGAGTAGTATTACTTTTCATTGTAAATATTAATAGATTTATATATATCTTCCTATATTTACCAAGCCAAATTTTTAACCAGTTATTCCTTCTTATGTATTTATCTTTACGCCAAATTCAGTTTGTTTAAATAATTATGAATAATCTGGATTTGAATAATTCTGCAACAATTTATTTAATTAAATGGAGCTGGGTATTACAATAAAAATCCTCATCACAAACGAATAAAAAAAATGTAAAATAAATTATTTAATTTTGTAGCGGCTGAGATATTTCCTGTTAAAAATGAACTGTAATCTATCGCTTTCCTTATGTAATGAGATGTGAGAGTCCTCAGGCGAAACGTATTTCGCAGTTATCTAGAATAATAAATAAGTGAAACTTCGTCAGATATTTACAGCTTTTTTCCCAAAATAATATGGACTTTTCTTTTTTAACGAGCCATCCGAACTGCTCATAATCATAGTTAAAATTTACGTATAAGCAGCTCTTAACATTTAAACACCAAAGGGAGTTTATGAATGACAAGTCCATATGTATAAAAATCCGATATATTTGCTCAATAGTAACTAAATACACTCACAGTTATAAGATATTTTCCGAAGTTAGATATGTAGCTAGTCTGAAATAATCTAGGATTTTAAAAATATTTCTACAATTTCCGGATGCAGCAATACTCATTCATAAGCCTAATGACCTGTAGAGATATTCTAATTTCATACACCAATAAAAACCTTCAAGAGTTCGCGCAATCAGAATAATAAATTACGAATGCCACATTGGTATGTGTTAACTGTAAGTTTCAGTTGAACGTGCGGTTACATCAAAGAGCGAGTTAAATTTAGTAGGAGGGACAGGGCCGGGTTAACGTTCTATGAAGTCTTGAGCCAAGGATAACACCTCCTGGCGGTATTCTACAATTCGAATAATTTTTAAAAAGCATTTTTAGCATTTTTAGAGAATTTTATATTTTAAATCATATATCGCTAGGTATAAATAAAAAAAAATAAATTTTCGCAACTGATATTTATTAATAATCTGATTTTTTTTTAGAATCAACTTTTTCTCGCTTCTTATATAATAACCCGTCCAAGTAATAATGACTGTTAGGTTTATTAGATTTTCTTTTTATACTTCGGGACGACCACACGGTCACAGAAGTTCACAAGATCGAGAGATTACAAGAAACAGCACCGTATTTAGCAGTCACGGACTTGAACCCCGGTCACTCAAAGCACGTGTACTTTTAAATTTAATTATTAGTGATTACAACCCCAATAATCTCACAGTCCATAAACATGCTATGTGTATGTGAGCGCGCGTGTGTGCGAAGAATAGCAAAGAATGAGAAAAACAGAGAAAGGGAAAGCAAGAAGGGGACGAGAAAGAAAGGGAAAATGAAGGAGAAAAAAGGGAAATAAAATATGAGAAGTAAACAAAAATAAAAATATATATAGAGAGAGGGGAGGAATAAAAAGAGAAAGAGAGATCGGAAGAAAGAGGAAAAAGGAAACAATATAGAGAAAGAAAGAAAGAGAAACAGACAGAGCAAGAATCAAGAGAAAGAAAGACAAAACGAAGAGCGAGAAAGAAAATGAATGATAAAATATAAGTGAAAGAATCGCATCATCCAATGCTGAAACACCTGCAACCATTTTGTCTTAATCCCTATCAAAACTGAGCAGAAAGAGAGACAGAGAGAGAGCTGTGTGCACAGATGGCCTTCTAAGCCGTGTTACTGGTATGTGGCGCTTTTCTGCAGGTGCTACAGGAGAAACTCATTGTAGGATGTCACGTGCAGGAATGATGTTCTACCCTACGCGGCTATAGTGTGTTTATTAACTAACGGATTCGTTACAGTAATGGTAAAGTACGTGTACAATGCTTCCCCACCTCTAATAACTTTAATATTATTAAGACCGTTATTAGGAAGCATTAAGTAGACTTGCTTAGACTGTAATTCGCATCTCGCTGAAGACGATCATATTTGATTCAGAAACGTGTCAGCCATCTCTCATCAGCAAAATCTGTGCTCATTAAAGCGAACGCAGTGATGTAGGAGGTTGAAGTGTCACTCGCCATAGCAACAACAGCAATCCGATGCCAGTTTCCCAGAAAAACATACATCTCTCTGTGTGTGTACGTGCGTGTGTATGTGTGAGTGGAGTGGAAAAGTAGAGTTTCTCTACTAAACTGCTATCTAAAGACGCGCCCACATACACAGTCGTTTATCAGTATCAATATCTGTCCCTTGCAGATGTACGCTACGGTAGATTATGCTTTACACATACCGCTGCCCTGCCATGATTAACATGGAGATCGGTGACCTGGTCCCATAAATATTTCACAAGGCATCAGCGTGCCACTAGTCTCTGTGCTAATTACTGTTACAGATATTGCCAGTTAAAAACACCAACTTTCAACGCAAATGACGCACTCACACAGACACTAAAATTGCTAAGCTTATTTTGAAAATCAGCAATGCGAATCCGAATTGCATTTCAAAATCTTTCATAACTTAATCGCTCCTTAAAAGGAGTACTGTTTAAAAATCACAATCTTTACGATGTATTTTCATCTTAAGAATTATGATGAAGACACAAAATTAAAATAAAAAAAGATGTACCAACTTGATAATTTTCACAAATGTTTTTATATTTTCAAATACATATTTTGTTTTGATACCCTTTTTGAATGAACGTTGATCCTTGAATAGAGTAATAAAACAATTTCGATAATTCACTAAGGTAAAACACCTTACTTGAAAGAAACACCTTAAACCGATCAAAACACCTTACGTGAAATAAAGTCAAAACGAAGATCAAAAAGTGATCTAAAGAAACCAGAGCGGAGATCAAAAATACTCAGAAACCAGTCTGTTTTACAAAAACAAAATTTCGATCATTCTATAATTATAACATATAATAATTAACCATATAATTATATAAATAAATATATAAATCAAAATTTGGATTACAAAAGAAAAAATTCAACAATTGATATAAAAAAATCACAGGGGGAGTTTTTTTTTATGTTTTTTCTTTAAATTTTATCAAAAAACAAAAAAAAAACAAAAACTAAATTAAACAAAAGCTGACTTAAAAGCCAAAAGCAGACCGAAAACTGAGCTCAGAAATTATGCTATTTTGTAAAGATGTAAAAATTTGGGTTAAATCAAATCTTCAAAATTGTTGTGTAAGCTAAAAAAGACCAGAAATGAATTGAAACATGGAGATCAGGGACTTAACAAGAAAATAAGCTGGATTTTAAAAGTCAATATTATTTTCTTTGATTTTGATTACCACTTGCACGAAACAATTTTGTATATGCGAGTCAAAAATTACTCAATATTTCAATTAAGAATCCTGAGATCCAAAGGGTATCAAAAAATAATCTTAATTCATAAAGCGAGTTGGATAATTTTGGATTTTTTTTCGAAAGCCTGTCATAGAGGGAAATAACTCGTTTCAAAACTGCAAATGCCAAAATAACAATATTATTTTTAGAAAGTATGTATGTACCTTCTCTAGCATTGCGATAGCCCCTAAAAATATTGCCATGCTAAAGTATCACGTCCTTGACTTACTAAGGTGTTAAAAAACAAGTTAAAAAGAGTGTTCATCTCGTGACAGGAAAACTATCAAACATCACACCAGACTTCTCTCAGAGAAATTAAGCCTAACGAGCCGATCACTGAATGGATTAGTGGGGCAGGTAGCAGTGACTCTTTTGTATCGACAACGTTGGAATAAGTTACATTAGCAGACCACAAACACCCCATCCCTTCTTCAACATCCCCACTCCGCCCCGTTTACCTTGAGCACAGCTATGGCACGCATTCACAGTGATCCATAGTGTCATAACCACAGAATTGTCTGTTTTCCAGCCTCAACTTATGACTGTCTCGTATAACGCTTGCTGACATGCAGTCCCCCCCCTCCCCTGTCATTGTCACCGGTAGCGGTATAATACTTGCCGGGCGAACAGACGGATATCATACGATGCGGCGGAGAGGCCGACGCAGCTGAGATGGGTCCTCTGGGAATTTCCGTCTGGTGCATCGCGCCAGCTGGGCTCAAGACAATACCCTACCCCCCATAACCCTGGTCGCGTCAGTGCAGCTCTGGCCCAGAAGTGACAGCTCTCGTCAGGCGGACGAACACGGACTGACAGCGTCATAGCAATGTGCGATGCAGTGCTTCACGAAGAGAGCGCGCCTCACATCAGCAGGTGACAGCTCTACGGCATTGCAGTTCGATGAACGAAAGAGACTTGAATTTCAAGCGCGCCGCATTGAAAGAGACCAGCTCAAATTGTTGGCAGTAATGGGGAGTGGGGGATGGTGGCGGGGGGGTGAAGGGATGCTAGTCTAAGTTCCTCTCAAGGAGAATTACATTAAGGAACTAGCTTCTTGTATTTATTGACGGTTATTTCAGAAGTAGATGTCAGGGAAAAGCTCCCGCTAATTCCAGTTCGTGTAGCAGTATTCACTGCTGTGAGAGCGCACCGGAAATATCTTTTTACACCAAGCCACCCTCTGGATAAGGAGGTCTTTAGATAAGCCTACCTAGAGAAGATTATACGGCTAAGTAGGTCTACATTGGAGGGTTCATTTAGCGTTAGTTCGGTGTTTGCGTTTACAATACTAAATTCGGATGGATTTAATGCACTCTATTAGGTTTTAAAGTAGTTTAACTGTTTAATAATACAAAATAAATATAAAACGTTTTTATACTGAAAGCGTATTACGATTAACTCTTCGTCCTCTATAATAATCACCTTCGTTTTCACAAATTAACATTTCTGATGGAACACTTCGCACAAATATCGTTTCAATCCAAACAGCGCAGTCGCAAAAAAAAAAAAAAAAAAAAAAACAGCGCAAACAAAATTAGGCTTCGCTGCAGTTTGTTATTGATACTACAGAACAGATGGTTTCTTTAGAATGCCTAGAGATCAAACTCGCACTGACTTCTCAAGGGGCTTCGTACCAAACTTTTCAGGTGAGATGGCGTGACAAAAGAATGTTGACATTGGAGAAGGTAATCGACATCATGGGATGGATGTTTGTTCACTAATCGATTATCTAGGTCCAGTGGGAGGATCCAGGAAGGTTTAACGATACAAACTGCTTCGGAAACTATTTACAAGTAATCTAACAAAATACGCCAGAGGTTTCCTCTTATATTCTAGGAGGAGTGGCTCGAAGACTTAGAGAACAACCGTTGGAAGATTTCACTAGTATGAATCCAGTGGACTTTTATCTATAGAGTCGTAATAGGCCTCACCTGGAAGCGTAAGGACTATCAATTTGATGGGTCACGTAATGCACCAAATAGCAATCTCACGTGGTGTTTGGCTATTAGAGGATCTGCATCTCATACGGTCTACAGAAAGGAAGAAAAGTATAAAAGGCCAACTAAGATGCATTTCTAATAAATTTAAAGTAATGTACAAAATGATAGTTGAAAGAAATAAAGAATTACTAAGTGTGAAGATGATACAAGAAGATGATTCGGGTGTGTATATAATATAGGAGTAAATAATAACACAAAATGAGTATGCCTACACAAATATAAAAGTTTGTAATGTCCAAAAGCAGTGGCGAATTCAGGGTAGGGGCACCGGGGAACGTGCCACCCCTGTCGTTTTTCGGAAAATATACATCAATCGTTTAAATTCCCTTTAGCTACAAAAAAGTTATTTTTTTTTTTTCATTACTGTATTAACATAGGATTTTATCAATTTTTGCATTGTAGCTCAACTATTTTCAACTGACTACAGTTGGCAACACTGATGCTGATGTGATCGCCATTCTAGTACACAAAATGGTGCTCCTCCAGTCATTTTCTTCTGGATCCGCCACTGTCCAAAAAGACAATAGGTCAGGAGACAGAACTAAAAACAGAGAGAGAAAGAGAATGAAAAAGGGAGACAGACAGGATGAAAAGGAGAGACAGACAGAAAAAATTACAGAGGTAGAAAAACAGAACGAGAGAGAGAGAAAAATGAAATACAGTTAGAAAGTAAATTTGTGGTAAGCTAATGATGGGACTTTGAGACTTGCATAATGCAGTACAGTCCATTTGCGTTAGCATTAGAAATGGATGGTCGTGCAGGAAGGCAAGCTGGCTGATTTACATACAGATAAGCTAAAACTGAACGTCAGTAGCTCCATCATGTGGCACGAAACAAGTCCCGGGAACAGATGACAAGTTCAAGAGATAACAGCGTGGGATAAGAAACGTATAGGAGGACAGGCAGCAGAACGATGCTGCACGGGGCAGGGAGGATGAAGGAAGAGAGATGAGTCAATTGTCTTCGTTATGTAAGGAAAAAAAAAAAAAAAAAAAAACCCTCTCCGAGATTACCATCGTGTAAGGCAGGTGAGTGCAAGATATCTACAGTCACAAGTCAGGCTCGGAGGCAGGGCCGTCGTGTATTTAGTGCATTTCCTCGACGTTATCTGGAATGCCATAAAACACGCTCGTACTGCGGAGACCAGTGTCAGTCAGCGCTTTGCCGGCGAAGAGATCTGAAGGAATTTCTTCAAGAAAGATACCACTAGTACTTCGAACCTCATCCATATTGTTGCAGGCTGCGATGTATAGACCGAGTTTGTCCACGCAACCGTTTCAAAACAATGGCATGAAAGCAAACTTCCTGTCCCATTTCGATCCATACTAGTACACTTTTCAAAACACAAAACAACATATAGATGGGCATAACTAAAATAGCCAACTTTCACACGGTGTTCGTTTATATAATTTGGCTAAACTGTTCCACGTGATCAGATTTATAATTGTGATCATGAAGCAAGGTTTAAGGTGACCAAATCACGGTCGTGGCAGTTGTCAAGGACAAAATCCGTCTTCATGCAACTGAAAAAGAAATCAACAGGTTTCAAGATGTAAAATCAACATAAATTAACTGAACATCTAGCTTAAGACGAATGTCATAGGATTAGGCAATTTAGCATCGATACGTATAATATAAATGGTTTTTAACGATCTGTAATAGAGGTTCTCAAACTACACCCCGCGTTTGAAAATTACACTAATAGTATGATTATGAGTATAATTCTATTGTCTGCCTCTTTATAGTTATGTTATCAACCTTCTCTCAGCCGAAACTGAGAAATACTTTCCGTCTGGATGGCAGAAACTTTTGACTTTATTTCACATTGTGGCAGGGTTAGTCGGTCACGAGATAGTTTTATTACCCAAAAAAAACTGTGATTTCCACACTGCTAACAAACACAACGGTACACGACACTACACATGTACAAAATCCATACACTTTTAAACCTCTGGCATTGACATTGTTTTGTTTCACACTCACAATGTATAATACGCGGAGATGGGGGAAAACCCCTGGTGCCGTTTCACACTAAACACACTCTACTGCTAACAAACAAACCCAACCACAGAATATATGCAGTATACAAACACGATACTGATGCTTGAATCTGAAATATAATCCACAGCGTCGCCGATAGCACGCTATGCCAATAGTTCTCAAAGTGTGGTTAATTAACGGACTGACCCATGAAGTATTTTGTTCGTTATAGTGGTCTAAGAGTAGGAAAAGTTGCTGAAACTCTGCACTACACCACCTTTTCATGTTTGTAAACCCTTGCACTGCTTAAAGGACTACAACTACTGAAATATCAATCGCCATAGTATGACGAAAAACTATAGAATAAACATGGGCGCGCCAACAAGGATACAGGGATATTGACTTCAGTCTCCTGGAAAATTAATATTCATCTGAGATAGCGAAGTACCAATTTTCTTCCGCTTAAATCTAAAACCAGTCCTGCCCCCTACTAAGAAAAATAGAGGAAAAAAGTTCTCTCTCCCCCCCTTCGGCTTGGCGTTACCTTTCTTCTAAACTTTGCACTGTACACATGAAAAATTCATTCCACCATGACATACTATTTTCATCTCTTGAACTACTTCTAGGCTCTGCCCAAAAGAGAAAGTTCAATTTAATTAATTTTATTTTCACACTTACACACTCACTCCATTCCCTATCACACAGGCATTTAGTTCCTGTTGCATCTCTTTCCTACAGATATGTGTTCATCGGAATTCTTCTTCTTCTGATTCAGCGTAAGTAATAAGTAATTCTGCAAACAACTTGCTTGTTGTAACAAGCACAAAAAAAAAAAAAAAAAGAGAATCAAAAATATGAATAGCGAGTTTCGTTGGCTCCGACAGATGGCACCACATGTATTTCGGTAGCAGACTTCTCCGAACACAGCTAACAAGGTATTTACTAAAACAGTATACAAAACGCAATTTTATATCCAAAATCGCCGTTTCTTTAAGCAGTGTATAAACGTACCATAACCGCCAATTATGTAATTAAGAAGGTGGGAAAAGTGCGTAATTTTCGAGCTCACCGAAGCGATGGCTAATAGTTCCATAACACCTATCCTGACACCTGCTTCCGCGTCATTGTCGTTTGAGACTGTTAGATATCCATGAACGCAACCATAGGTAAGAACAATTGTCAGCCACCCCCGTCATAGGTGGACCGATGAGAAGAGATTTCGGAAAAAGCCCTTCACTATTGCATTTATGACGGATTCCAAAAGATAAGGATTAGTTGGAAGTTTTCCTGATAGTAAGCTAAGACTGATATAATTATGAACAGAGCGTAGCGGCTGACAAGATTACAGCCTGGGGAATACTGTTTAAACGGATGGCAGCAGACATGTCATCGTCAAGTTCAATTGCCGTAATTATCACAACAGAGATGATGGATGACTCCGTGTGACGGACATTGTCTTCAAACGAACCCCCCCCCCCGCCCCCGAGGCCCACCCGTCTCACGGTAACTGGTACCGAATCCCCGGACTGGTTTTTAGGACTAAGGGCAACAACACAATGTACCAGAACAATGAAGGGGTTGGGGGGGCTACACGTACGTAGCAAAAGTAACACTAAATAAACAGAAAGAACATCGTGCGCGTATGCAGGTCACACTCAGAGCTAGTGATAAAAACCTGATAACATGTTCTCAAACGCACGGAAATGGTTTGCCTTTGTATCAGTCCGGTCTAGTGAAAGCCGCTTATGCATCCTAATATCACTCTTTTCTGAATATTAATCGATAACAATCATTTTTTTCTTCTTTTTTTTTTTTTTTGGCCCTTATTACTACATCCGAACTGGTGTGTTCAGTAAACCATATCCTGTATTTTGTGGCTCGAAGAATTTTGGATCTTGTTTACAGTTTCTGACAATTTCCACCTAAAATTTAAAAAAAAATAAAAAATCCTACAAATTCCTGCCACTTTTTTTTTAAATGAACATACTTGTTTGTAGTTTGTTTCTACTGACAAGATGATTGATGATATTCTAAAATATTAATCAGTCAAAAGTATCTACACAATCGGTTTTGTGTATGAGTAAGAAGAGAGAGAGAGAGAGAGAGAGAGAAAAAACTTCTGGGAAAGAAAAAAAGCAGATGATACGTGAAATTCCGGGCAATGTTTCAATAATAGTAGTACGAGCAATGAGAAATTGCACTAGCAGCAAATTTCTCATTGCTCTCAATGACCCATTTTGCGCGTGTAGTCATTGAGATGACTACACGCGCAAAATAAGTGCAGTCATTTCTCAATAACTGCACGCGCAATTAATGAGAAATTTATATTAGCAGCAACAATGATTGGTGAGAATTGAGAATTCACACAATAGTAGCAACATTAGCTGCAGAAGCAAAATCGAAATAGATGTATAAGTGTGTCGTTGGACGGTTTTATGATCGATACAAAACCATAAAATCTGTTCGGAGAAAACTCAACCATACAAAACCATATAATGACATAAAAACAATGTTCCAAAGGAGTCTTGATTTTTTAAGGAGTCCTTTGTGCTGTAATGTAATAACTAGATCGTATGTATAGCTTAGCTTAATTTTCAGCACTCACCTCATGAGGTGAGTGCTGAAAATTAAGCTAAGCTATACATACGATCTTGTTCCAAAGGAGCTAAATTAAATAAACAGACGGGTAGTATTTAGTGATTGTCGAGACTACTTAAAGTTCCCAGTTCGAAAAAAGTATGAGTCGACAATTAGGTATTCTTTACTCGGAAAATAATATACATTATAATTCCATACATACAAAAGAAAACCATCCTAAGCAAAACGATCACGTTAGAATTATTCGATATTTAAATGTGCCTAAAGTCCTACTGCTGCTGCCCTCTACCGGCTATTTTGGAAACTATCTTTATACATGCATATACACACAATCGTGGTATATACATATCCGTCACTGATGCCCTCTGTCGGATATTTTTAAAACTACATCTTTACATTATGTGTATACATATCTGGATATATATTCCGTTGAAATCGCAATTGAACAGAGGAGCAAACAAACGTGCATGTCAAGAAAGTGACGCCTTATTAAAAGCGATAGACGTGCCACTGCTAGGACCACCTGCATATGAACTCGTGCCATCAGTATGACAGCTGGCGAAACTAATTACAAGATTACTTCCTCTGGTCTGTTAATTTAAGGTTCACTATCGTGTCACTTTTACTTTGTCCATCAGCTGTTATCTCGCTAACCGAATAATAATAATAAGTGAAAACCATCTCTTCATTATCAAGGTAGGTGTCTAAAACACGTCATGGACACATGGGAAAGTTTCCTTGAGGGTTCGTTGCTGTAACCCCCATTTCTTTTCCCCTTTATCTTCTCTTAGGAGAGGAGAAGATGAGAAGAATGAATGAAAGAATGTAACTAATGCAAGCTGTGTACAGTTTCGGAAAACTGACTATTAAGTATATCAGAATAGAAGCTGATTAGAAATTCTTTTCGTCAGCGAAAATTACGAAAGAGAACAATAGAAATAGATAGATAAACAGACAAATGTGTGGACAGAATGCAGTGTCTGATTTAATAAACGGAAAAGTATGCTATCGCAATAATGATTTCAATATGATTTTCTTGTACTTTCATAAAAGCATAAAAAGTATTTATGCGATTAAAATAATGGCAGCGCATGAGATATAAAATTTACCATATTGCATCAATAATTGCGGAGGGCTAAGAAATTTATAACGCTCCATTAATCGCTGCACAACAATAAAAATTCGGTACCAGCTATAATAATAGCATGCCGAGAAATGAGAGGCACTATTTGCCAGAGCCACTATGATTATTATTGTAGACTTGTAAAAGTCTACAATAATAATTATAATTGTAAAAACTTGTATTATTTTACAATTACAATTTATTGCGAAAGAAACACATTTAAAAGTTCCAATATAGAAAATCAATGAAATAAAAAGATATTCCAGTGTTTCCCTTGTATTTTAATAATTTGGGACAACGTTTTAGACTTCTTTCTATTACGAAGGAATAATTATCTGTCCCTGTGCATTCGTTACAGTTTCCGCCTTGAGATTCTCTATCCGCTGGAAATATTTCTGGATATTATTAGCCAGAAGTTGCGTAAAACAACTCTTCATCATAGCCTTAGGGCTTCCTTCACGAGCTTTGACCTCTTGTTTCAGTGACACCGGATGCAGGAAGTTGATGATGAGGTAAGAATTGCTTCTCGCATACCGAAAGAAGACAAAATTTCAGCATCTCATTTATATTAACGATGACGACAATTAAGCTCTAAACTGCGTCAGCGATATACTGGATTTGTGTCGAAGCCATGCTATTTTAATGCATAAAACCTGGAGGAGATAAGCATCATCATGCATTCTCTTTAAGTTATCTTAATTTTTCATGCATATTTTTTTTATAAATGGCATTCTGAAAGTGACCAATCTGTCAAGATGTCCCGGAAGCAACACAACCAAATCTATGAACAAGTATCCAAATATTCAGGGAGGAAATTACTTAGAGAAAAAAATCTTTTAAATATGCATTTAATTTCGTTAATTTCATCAAATGGCAGATAATCTTTTTTCATTTCATTGAATTGTTCAACTTGGAAAGAGAAATATGTCGCGGGGAACCAATTTGGCGGAATTTGGCCCCTAGCGAAAAAAATCATTAAGTCGGGAGAGTTTCCTTGTAGACAAAAGCTGTCTTGCAGAAAACGCATCGTGAGCTGGCGCATTGTCGTAGTGAAGAATTCTAGCCAAAAACCGACTCCCTTAAGTGTTTCACAATTTCCAATTAAAGCCGAACCTAGATATCAAAGAATCAAATCAAAATTGTTTACGCTTTTTATTTGTATATACGTGCTTTCTTGACATGGATGCTTGAAGAGTTTTTTTTTTTTTTTTTTTTTTTTAATAATTTTCCGCAAAAGCATTGTCGTTTTCTTAAGCTGGTTTTGGAGTATCAGAACCACCTTAGTCGAAGTTCACTTTCAACTATTCCGTCAAAATGGGCGACTTATTTTTTTTGCGAAATTTAACATTTCCTGTAATTAGTTGGTGAATCACTCTTTCTTTAGGCAAAAGCTCGTCTCCATAACCTTGATTTAACACCCGAATTGTCTCATTTGAAGATTTCCCCAAGTTTACCCAAACGTGTTTGCTCAAAATTTGACATTAATTCTTTGTTAAAATACAATCATTCGTTTTTATAACAAAAAGAAAAAAAAATGCGTGCATGCCACTGAACATCGTTAGATAGAGAGTGGTGGTAGGAAGGCAGAAATAGAGAGAAAGAAAATGGAAAAAGCGAGAGAGAGAGAGAGTGATAGAAGCAGAAAGGCAGAGAGAAACAAGACGAGAGAGAGAGGAAGCAAAAAAACAGAGATAGACAGAATGAGTTATAGAGAAATGAATAAGAGAGAGAAATAGAGGAATAAAGAGGCAGAAACCGAAAGAGAGAGAGAACGATAAATAAACAGACAAAAGACAAAGAGAAAGAGTCAGAAACGGGAAAGGAGAAAAGCAGAAAGGGGAGAGAGACGGGAATAATAAAAAGATACAATGAAACAGACACTGTGTGAGAGAGAAATAGAGAGAAAGAGAGAGAGAGAGAGAGAGAGAGAGAGAGAGAAGCAGGGAGAGTGTTAGACAGAAACAGTGTGTGTGTGTGTGTGTGTGTGTGTGTGTGTGTGTGTGTGTGTGTGTGTGTGTGTGTGTGTGTGTGTGTGAGAGAGAGAGAGAGAGAGAGAAAGAGAGAGAGAGAGAAGCAGGGAGAGTGTTAGACAGAAACAGTGTGTGTGTGTGTGAGAGAGAGAGAGAAAGAGAGAGAGAGAGAGGAACGAAGAGGAACAGAAACAGATAAGAGCCAGACAGAAACGGAATGAGAGACAGAGAAACAAGGAAAATCTAACATAAACAGAGGAAGAGACGCAGAAGCAGAGGAGACGGAAAAAGAAGAAAGAGAGACAGAAATGGAATGAGACAGAAAAACAAAACGAGAAAGAGAGACAGAATGAGAGAGAAAAAGGAATCGGAGAGGCCGGCGCAGAGAGGAAGACAGAAAGAAAGGAATAGAGAGAGAGATAAAAAGAAAAAGAGATTGGACGGGGACAGATAACGAGAGGGAGAAGAAATAAAAGGAAAGGTACAGGTTGTCGTTGTGCTACAGGTATCTATCCGTTATTCTTAGCAAACGATGAAGAACAAAACCCTTCACTTACGCATTCCAACAGAAATCACCACAGAAAACAATCGTTAAACACGTTAAAAATAAAATAATGCCTCCGATTGGCTGAATGGAGGTGACGTCATCCAACGATGGACACCATTAAAAAAGCGAGAAATCCAAAGCACATTTGAGATTTCTTTGTTTTTATTTTCTATGTGTGTATGTGGATCGTTTCTTAAATGTTGCCACTTTGTCTTAGTCTGGCAAGAAATCCTGCCCCTTCATGTGTGAAGGAACGGCACTTTATACTTCCCTTCTCTCTTCTTACTCTCGGTGCTCCTTGGCCAAAGAGTCCCATTAGCCCTGTGGAATGACAGTTCCCTCACCATTGTTTCTCCATCAGGGAAAACACTGTGTAGTTTGTGATAATAGGAAGCGGAATTCTTTCGGATGCTGGTATGGCGAATCTCTGAGTATTTCGGGTTATTTCTCAGTGAGACTATCGATCCGCATTCCTTTCACAACATCGAGCTGATTAGCATCCCCTAGCTAGAAATAAAGTGACATGGCTGCGGCTTATATGGCTCGAAATGCTAATAATTAAGTCTGATAGGAAGAAATTGCTGAGAATCGCCTGTACCTCTGGCCCATTACTCAGTCTCCATTGCAGCGACTGCGAAGAATTCCAGAGCTCTATAATTATACGTTTTCACCCTTCCGCTGACAGAGAGGTTCTTTAATCTTGTCAGAGACCTAGCACCAATCATTAAAACTTGCTCCAATACTGCCCTCTGGCGACAGTATTCAGTGACCACAGATATAAATTACTCGCACGCTTCTAAAATGTCAAGATAAATCAAGAAAAGTCCGTGTTCAGCTGTTTCAAAATCCTGACCAGCCAAACATGGATTGACACACGAGTAGAGTTTGCAAATAATAGGGTTTGACGAAAGCAAGAGGGTTATTGATGGCTCTCACGTGAACCAGCTTAGATAATTGTGCGTTCAACAGCAAATCAAAGCGACTGCGAAATGAATGAAAAACGCTTGAATTGCAACAAAAACTGTCGGCACACGTGATCGAAGAGGCCATGCACACGTTACAATGTTCTAACGAGAAGTGGACACGGCAATGGATGACTACCGTACGTCACTCTTTTATACACTGCCGGTCACAAATATCCTCTCTTGTAAGGAAAATTACTGTGTATAGCAGTTAATTGCCGTGTTTAATAGGATGCCGTCCGGGAAAGCCTTCTCGAGAGGGGGAAGAACACACTTTATGGTCGTCAGTAAAAGAGGTAGAGAGAAAAGTAGGTGAGTATCTAATTAGTACAGGTGTCTTGCCTGTTACTGAACAGCGTAAAACGGGATGTGCGTTGTAACGGAGGTCAAGTTAGTTACTGTGGAAATGAAGTTACAATGCCCATAATAAATTTTTACTACGCATTGTGAATGGACAAAAAAATCTATTATGTATTACGCCAAAAGGTAAGTTTTTATTATTGGGTGTAATTGTTAAACTACACTAAGTGGCCACTTTATTATGTACATCTACCCTTTTAATGAAATGGAGTACTCCTTCAGTAACACCATCACGTTCCGTTACAAAAAAGGTTGCCAAATTTGCTGTATGTGTGCTGTATTCAGTGAGAGAATGGACAAGATGAAAATTTATGTCACTTAAATGTGACAAGGTAGTTGGCACTAGTCCTCCGCGAGAGCATAGTGGTTTCGCTACTCGTCACTCTTTCGGAGAGGTCTGGGTTCGATTCCCGTCTATGACTGGAGGAATTTCTGAAGTCTTCTTCAATCAAGGCTGTAGTTAGCCGATCTCAGTGGAGAGAGCAGGGTTTACCCAGTGCGTTATAACGGGTTTTTCAACCAGCACAGCATGCAAATCGGCCCGTGAACTCACATGCACCATGTGCAGCTTATGACTGTACATAGTGCGTATATGCATAATGCACAATGGCGCAATATGGTCTAAGTCGCTGATTCTCCAAAAACAAAACAGCACAGCAATAATCAGCGTCAGACGCACTGATAGGAGTATTTCTGAAACTGCAATCGTGCTGGGGATTCTATACAGCTTTGCTTTGGGTATATCGTTTGGTCCAATAACTAAATAACTTATAGTCAATGACCATCTTGTCGTTGAATTCGGTCGGAAACAGCTCGTTGACGCGAGGGGCCAATGGAAGCTGACGAGACTTGTGCAGGCTAACAGAAAGACCGGTCAAACCGTACGTGAGTTGTGATTTTTGAATACGCTCCTCGGTGTGGCAACTGTTGTCCTCAAGTGTGACGACCAGACAATAACCAGAATGATTCATGCGGGGTCCCACAAGATGGAGTACTCTCCAGTCTGTTTTTATTTTTTACGGCTGTACTCGTCCCAATTATCCACAGGCGGAATGATCTCAAGGTTCTCACTCGCATCGGGCGCAATTCTTCCAGTCTGATTAATAAAGGTTGGAAAAACAAAATGTGAGCGTTGCAATAGATGACAGCATAATCGCAAAACTGTGATCATGGTGGAATTTACAAACGCAGAGGAGGTGTGCGTACTTCGGTAAATTTCGAACAAAGTTTAAAAAGAAGTCACCAGGCAATCTACAATTCTGCAGTAGTATGAAAAAATCATAAAGCACGCCTCTTCATGCAATCTTCCTGGCCAAGATGGTAGCTGAACAAAAGTCAACGAGGACGCAGTGGAGCTGGTTCGAGGTAGTTTGACGCGAAGCCCAGAGAAATCCATAAGATGTTCCAATCGTGAGTTTAATATGTCAAAGTCAAGGGTGTGTAACTTGTTACATACAAGTTACAACCGCACCGAAGCTGTCATTCGAACAAAACCAAGAGGATGAAATACTGGAATGCTGATGATAAATCCCGCTACAATTACAGTTTTGCGATTATGCTGCCATTTACTGCGGAATAATCGCAAATTCTGCGCACATTTTCCGGTCTGTGAATAAAAACTTAGTGGAAATGGCTTCGGTTTGTATCATGTACCCTATTCACATAGTAACGTTTTAGTTTTCTAAAAGTTTGAGGACACTGCAGTAAGTTTTTTGACCTTGAGAACGACCTGTCCTGGTTCAGTTTCTCTATAAATCCAGATAAGTCCATTTTCGCTCTGAAACCGGATCCAACTAATCTTCAGATACTCAGTGAGGATACAGTCATTTCAAATGGGCTTACCCACAGAAACCTTGGGATTATTATTGGCAGCAAGCTCTCCTTTCGTAACCATCTAGATGCCCACCAGTCATGGTTGGCGAAGCGTCGCTGGCTCTCAAAAACAATACTTCTCCATGTCAAGTATATCTCTACAGTAAGGAACTTCATTGGCACCTCCATCCTCTATATCCCCACGGTCTGCCCGTGTAGCACAATGGCATCGTTACCGTCCTCCCCACACTGGGTGGTAAAGGCCCGAGTTCGAATCCCATCGATGACGTGAGGAACTTTAATGGGCTTTTTTCACTCCGTGGCTGAGTTAGTTTGTCTCAAGCGTAGATAGCAAGGTTCCCCTCTCCCCACAAACTAGGGTTTTTTGTGTACAGCAAAACAGGACAATCGACCAGAGAACACACGCAATTTATAGACACACTACATAAATGGGTATATAGAAGAAATTCTATATTGGTGATTCTAATAAAATAATTTGAAATTTATGTCCTCTACGGCAGTAAATTTTGGGCCTCCGTGGCTCCGAGTGTAAAATAAAATCTAATCCACAGAATTCTGGTTACTTAAATCGGCATTGACGAAACTTCGCCTTCCACCCAAATAACGTAGCAGCGTGAGATTGTGCTGCTACTGATAACAGTGCGGGATTCATGACTTACCGGAATGTCATAAAACATCTGGGCAACGCTAAAGTGTGCGATGACCAGCCAGGAGTCTTTAAAACTCCTGGAAAAGAAATTTTGTTGACACATGTCTGACAAGTGTGACATCAAATCTACTAGCGCCGCGTCTGCTCCTGGCCCAGGAGGTCTTCCTCCAATGGAGTAGTCTCCCGGTCTAGAAGACTACTGATATCATATAATGACGTGAGACCTAAGGTAATGCTGACACTTGTGTCACACAAGTGTGAAACTTTTGCCTCTTAGATCTACAGTTGGCCTACTTGCCTCAACCCAGGGATGTTTTCTTCCTGTGGATTGGGCCCACCATACTGGCTTAGAGGACTTCTGATGTCAGCAACGACATGGGACCCAACTGCTGACACGTGTCTATAGGTGCGAGATTTCACAATGCAAACACCAGGCTTCCCCAGTGCAGAATTCCAATCTCTTAGGGCCACGCTTGCTCACCCAGGATGTGTTTTAACCTTCGAAGGAGCTCCTCCTATACTGACTTACAGGACTGCTGAAACCTGTTGACAGGTGTAGGATTTAATTCTGCAAACACTAAGATTACCTGATGTAGGATACGTGGCGGTAAAATGATACCTTCAATATAGGACACTTCGACCCTATGACTTTAACTTTACCTCTATCCTCGGGGAGGCCAAAGTGTCCTCCTTCTTGCTCCCTCTTGTAGCTACCTCTTCCTTCTATCCACTTCTGTGTTTTACGCCTTTAACTCTCTACCTGTTCCACTGCGCTCTATGTCAATAAAAAACAAAAATCTGAATTTTTTTTGGCTTTCCCCAGAAAGCTCAGCAAACTCTGGGGACAACCCGGAAAGATAACCGCCCTATTTACCTGGCTCGTCTCCCCGCACCGATCGACGGTAACTAGGGATCGGTGTTGTTTCACGGGCTCCTAGGCTAAGTGGCCAGATGAACAACCCTGCACTATACATGCAAACCACACGAAACATATCCAGTCTGTGATGTATAGTATAAAGTATTGTATATACATCACAGAGAAACTAGGCCTTCATATTTGTCATTAGTGGGGTATCGCAGACGACGACCGAACAGGGTTCTGCTCCTTTCAGCAAAAAAAAAAAAAAAAAAAAAAAAAAGGAAGTGAAGTTTACAGCAATAGTGGGTTTGAAAACACAAACACCAGACAATTGAGAAAAACGTTGCCTGAACTGATGAATTCCGCTTCCTGCTGTTTCTCGCTGATGGGAGGAATATGGCGACAGAATTATGATTCCGCAGATCTATTCTGTCTAGTGCCAATAATGCAGGCTGGTGTGGCAGTGTAACAGTAGGAGTTTCGTGATGCATATTTGGCCCCTTGATACCAGTGAAACAATAGTTGAACGCCACAGGTTATGTGGAAATTGTTTCCAAACAGAACACCCTTTAATTGCTGCAGTGCATCCATCTGTAAATGAGTTCTTCCAACAGGATTATGCGCCACATCACAAGGCTAAAATTGTACCGAACTAGTTCCAGGAACGTAACAGGGAATTCGGCCTACTGTGGTGGCCTTCCCAATCATCCGATCTCAATCTAATTGAACATATGTGGCTCTTCGGGATAACGATCCAAAACCATTCAATTTGTAACATCCGTGGGAAAAACTTGAGCCAGTACCGACCAGCAACCCAGTAGCATGCATTTGGCAAGCTGTTGTACCCGTGTCGCAACGAATGCAGGCTGTTCTGAGGGCTAGGGTAAGGGGGTACTACTCACTATTACGTAGGTGTACTTAATAAAGTTGTCACTCAGCGTATACTCAGATAGAGTACATTAAAACTAATGAGCCATACGTGCTCTCAAAATTAAGTAATTCTCCGACTTTTGGGAAAGCGCATGCGACAAACCTTTTTTTTTTTGCTCTGCCGGGGAGCTGCTGTTTGCTATTGCATTCGAAAATAGGGTCGACAAAACGGG
Organism: Mastigoproctus giganteus; assembly: GCF_048544385.1. Classification (NCBI taxonomy): domain Eukaryota; kingdom Metazoa; phylum Arthropoda; class Arachnida; order Uropygi; family Thelyphonidae; genus Mastigoproctus; species Mastigoproctus giganteus. The sequence continues at coordinate 30,562,222 of NC_143581.1, read as the reverse complement.
TGATCACAGCGATGTTGAGCGCCAGGGTATCAATTCGGCAGTTAGGGACCACTCAGGAGCGCAACTGCGCACTGGCCTACTGTAGGATGCATGCGTATTACCTAGGCCCGTTTTTGTATACCTTTCCACGCCTTTTTATAGGTTCCGCTAGAAATTAGGCCCAATCGTAACTATCGCCCTGATATGTTTATATAGCAGCCAAATTAGTTTGGATTTTTAAAAAATATTAAAAAATAATATATTCATTTATTTTATTGGCATGTATTTTAATAGAAAGTAATTTATATTTTTATTTTTCATTAAAGTACTCGTCTATTTCTCAAACGGTGCTGCCAGGGGAGTGGCTGTATTCTGTATATCTGACCTTTTGTGCTAACTTTTAAGCTACACTTCCAGAGTAAAACAGCTCTTTGAAAACTCCAAAGTTCAGTTATTGATTTTGTTTTGCATATCTTTGAATGTGTCTTTATATATTCTGTACTTTTCTCTCTTTACATGTGCTGCATTCTTGCACGTTTTTTTACACATTCCATTCACTATGCATTTTGCACTTTGTAATGCGTACATGGGGAAAAACTCCGAACAAGTCAAAACAGAATGGTCTAATAAACTCCAAAATTAGTTTTAGTTGTGACAGTGCAAAAAGAGACAGCAAGAAGGTACACTATTAACAATTTGTACACTGATGAAATGGCAGAGAAGTTTTAACCACGAAAAGTTTTAATCAGTGTAAAATATTTCTTATTGAAATAAACGCACATTTAGAAAAAAAAAAAAAAACAAGCAAATTGATTTACTTCGAGATTTATTTTCTTTTTTTTTTTAAACTCGAAAATAAACGAAAAACACAACATTCAATAAAATATGAAGAGGTGTACCAAAACAAAATGTGATCAAAGGATTTAGAGTTGATAGCTACTTGTAAAATAAACCCCACAAAACAGAATATCAACTCTCATCGATTGCAACAACGATATCAAATTTACGTATGTTCAGGAACCACTTTTATTAAAGTGAAATAATTTCGCGGGCATAACAAAATTTCCTCAGGATCGAATCAGATTCAGCGAGTCATCATCGCTGTTGGCCATCGAGAAAGTTCTTGACATATCATTTGTTTATTGTTGACAATTTCGATATGGAACTAATTAAAATACCATACCATTAAATCAAATTGGGATTCAAATTATTAGAGCTCTACTGAAGTTAAAAATTTAGAAACAAAAAATTGTTTGCATTCCATGTCACCAAGAATATCAAAAGGAGGAATAACAAACTATTAGCATTTTGTGAACTTTTTTAAAAATGCCTAAACATATGTTGCCTAAAATAAACCGTACTTAGGGTACAGATTAAAAAATACAAACAGATTTGCAAATTAACACATCAATAACAAAAATTAATACCTAATTAACACCTAATAATTATCATTTGCACGCGAATATACTTTCGTATACAAAAATCAAGCCATTTGAAACAGGGGAAATGTTTCATATATTTTCTTTTCGCTTATATAGTAGAATAAGAATCTTGTCCTTTGGGAACAATAGGAATACGGATTCAAGATACGTATTGCTGAAGGCCTGATTAATTAAGAGCTGATAACTCTGATCTTCTCCCATAAAGCATGGAACAGTGTATCTGTCACATCCTAATGTGGCCGCCATTAGTCTTTTTATTGCACGGGGTCTCTTTCGTAGATCAGTCACACATCATACAGGTCAGCTAAATCATCTTGTCCCGTAATATTTCGATGGTAATGTAGCGCCGTACGGCATCAGGTCATCAAGAAGATGATGCATTTTAGTCCGGATGGACGATCCCAGATTAATCAGCTTGCGGATAGAATTCGTATTTTAAGAGCAACCATCGGATGTAGGAGATGAAGCTAACTGAAATATTGGAGACTCCGTAAGAACGTGAACCTACCTCACATACATCTGTCAAAAAAAAAAAAAAAAAAAAAAAAAAAAGCGAGAAGAAAGCACAAATGGACGAACGCAAAGCTTATTCCTACGACTGAATTTTGTTTCTTTTATGAATAGGGCCTCAGAAAAAGGTACAGAAATATCAACGGTCCTGCGTTGTTATTAACTAGTACTTTTTTTTTCGATACACTTTTGTGTATATGTTCTACGAAAAGTAAGGGAGAGGTTAGTTTTTTTTTTTATTACATTTTTATAATGAAATGTCACTAATGAACGGCTCTGAATTTTTTTGAGTTGGCTTTCTGTCCGAGATATTCTACTGATGTAAATTTACACTCATAAAATACAGCTCATGTCTCAGTAATGACTGCATATAAAAGTACAAGATATTTACGAACTACTGCTATTTGTTTCTTTCAAGGCAGTCATGGAAACAGCCGTAATATAGCGATCAAACGCGAGGATACATTTGTACACGCGTTTCAGTTGACAGTGTTTTAAAGCCCGCGTGACTACTAAATACGGTTATATTCTTGTGAACTCTTCTGATCCTATGTGGCCGTCCCGGAGTATAACCAAAAAATTTATCTCCTATCTCCCGTTGATAAACTTGCCAATGTGGCTAAAGGGCATTAAGCAGCTGTACAAAGCTTATGGAATACTATTAGTACTGCCAAATGATGCACAGAAGTATAACAGAATATTCATACTATTCCCATTCCGACAAGGTAACCAACCACCCAGACACATTGCCTCTGCCAATTTTGGACACAACTTATTCCAGTGTTCGATGAACTTCATTAAATCCAGTCTTCTGTTATTCCCCAATGAATTTGTTCCCCCTGGTTTTTGTCTCACCTACGAGGGTTGGTCAAAATATTTCTTGAGTACAAGGTATATAAAATGTATTAATAAATTACGCAATAGGTTATTTTGATAGCTTAATGTATTATAAAATAACACAAAAAAGTATGTCAATGTCTTATGTGATTTCTAAAATTTAATTTTTTGTATTGGTAGGTGTAAGAAGAATGAATATTCAGCAAATGGAGCATAGTTCAGTAATAAAATTTTTGATCAGAGTGCAAAAATGCTAAAGAAAGCCATCAAAGAATGACTAGTGTTTGAGGAATTATCACCCAGTAATGCTACTGTTCCAAAATGGTCGGCAGAGTTCAAAAGAGGACCAGAGTTCAGTTGAGGATTATCCAAGGTCTGGTTGGCCATCTGAAGCAATTAATTCTGAAACAATTGCCATCGCTGAAGAAAAAAATTTAGAAAACAGAAGAATTAGTGTCTGTGACGTTTAAGTACTTAAAATTTCCAACTGAAGTATTTTAACAATAATACATGAGCATTTGGGAACGTCCAAAGTTTGCGCTAGATGGGTTCCAAGAAACCTTTTCGTTCATAAGGGATCTCCAACCACGAAAAAATTTCGAACCTAACCATCAGCTGGAAAGTATTGGCCTCAATTTTCTGGGACACAAAAGGAATGTTGTTAACTAATTACTTTGCATAAAACCATAATAACAGGGGAATATTGTGCCCAAGTTGAAAGCTTTAATTCGAGAAAAAAAGAGGAGGAAAGGAGGGCCATTTGTTTTTGCTTCTCCATGACAATGCATCCGTGCACAAAGTCCGGTTGCATACGCTAAAATTCATGAATGTTGATTTCTATAATTAAATCACCAACACAGGTTTGGTGGTTTAAACCACCAACATAGTTGGAGCCCAGGTTTGGCTCCAGCAATTATTTGTTTAGAAACCTCTAGTTCAGGAGTGGTGAACATTTTTAAGGGTGAGTGCCAAAATTGGCTAAATCTTTTAAAAAACTACCCGTAATACTTCGCGTTTCAGAACACAAAATGCATAATGCTTTATTATCCTTCTTAATCAAATCAAATCTTTCGCTCCAAGATTCTTGAAATTCTCTGCAACTCCCTTCTTCATTTGAACGTTTTTGTTTCTTTGCTGGTTGAGCTAACAATCTGTAAAGGGGAAATAGCAATTAAAATATTTATGAGAATTTATGGGAATTAATGAAGAATAATCTCCAATCTCCACGCCACATACAAACCGTAACTGACAATGAAGGAGGCTACACTAAATACTGAATGGAGATAATATACAGTACTCACATAACTTTACCAATAACTTATGTTTTCAATAAATGTGTGAAATATACGATTTTTTTTTTCTTAATTTCGTTTTACAATTTCGTCAATACGTCTCACCACTCCGACTTCAAACAAATCACTGCATGATGTTTGAAATATTTTTGGGACGTTCTGGATTCCGCACGCCTTAAAAATTTGTATGTGTGCCACTTTGGGCACGCGTGCCATGGGTTCGCCACCCCTGCTCTAGTCTCATCCGTATTTGGTGGTGACGGGCTCGAACCCCGGTCTAATCAAGAGGCGTGTGCTATGCACTGCTGCTCCTTCCCACCTGGCTACGGAGGCGCCCAGCTGTCCTGGTAGTGCAGTCGCAGGTAGTAAGGAAAAATCCTCCTTGGGGTTGGATTGTTTTTTTTTTTTTTTTTTAATCATGAAGCGTCCATATATTGGTCTCTGTAAATTCTATCTTGAAACGCTCTTTACTTATGAAAACTCCATCCACTTAAAATATAAAAAGCATAAAAAAGCACTGATGGCATTTTCAAGTTTAAGAAAAATTGAAAAAAAAAAAAAGAGCAAATATAAAGACGATATACAATTCTCAAGAAAGGTGCAGCGTTTGAACTGATAATTTTATTTTCCGAGTATTTTGGGACAATGTCCAATAATCCAATCATACGTTTCACCTGCAAGTTCACTTGTAATGAACAGTGTTACGTATCCGATGTTTTATGTATACCAAACTGCAGGAAAATGATGTTAGTTATCGGACTCGTGAACTTCATATGGATTTTATGCATGAAACCGTAACTTGGCCACAGTGTAAAAAAAAGTCACTGAAAGTTCCTTCTGTTCTGATGATAAATATTTTTCAATTTCAGTTGATGAATGGAACCCAGACCTTTTTTTTTTTTTTTACAAGGTAAGGTTAATGCCAACAGTTTCATATTTATTTTAATAATATAACAAGTTGCGCATTAAAAAAAAATGTAAAAGTATAGCAAAATGTTCTTAGTACGATTGATACAGATCAGCAGCTGAACTATTGTAAATTAACCATACCAACTAGCCATTGACAACAGCGTCTAGGGATGCCGAGAGCCAGCACGGGCCCGCGCAAAAAGTCACCGGGATGGCCCGCCTTTTTTGGTGCAGAACTCCAACTCCAGTTCCGGGGAAGCTGACCAGACTGCGTTCCCTCCCCCGAAGTCGAGGTTATATTCAAAAGTGTATATATTCTGTATATGTAATTAATGTGCAATATGTTTCATACTTAAGGTACTAAATATTAATATAGCTTCGAAACATGAATATACTGCAGAAACAATTATAAACAACTGAATTGAATTTTAAGACACTTTAATTCTTTATTTCATCCTATTTTCTTTTTTTTTACTATTTAATAGACTTGAAAACGAACCCTAAAATCTATACGAAATGTTGTCAAATGTTGTTGTCAATGCTTACGCGGGGATGAAGTGTTATTCTTAAAATCATATTTATCTTAAATCTATAAATCTCTTAAAAGTATATAGCCTTCCCATTAAAAATCTATTTTCTTTTCGTTCAGCACATTTGAGAACATCACAAACGATTGTTCTGGCTTGATTTAGTTTCACTATTTATGTCTAGCACAAAAGCAATAGAGAAAACACATCAAAAACGATTAAAAATGTAAAACAGGTGATTGGCATCGCATCGCAGTCTGCCACTGTAACAAAAAGAAAAAACAGAGCTGCAAGCAGCCAATTTTGTGTAACTAGTCTGCCCGTGGATATCGCCGTATGTGGCAGTCCACTATCTTGAAAGAAGACACTTTCCTGATGCTCAACTCCAGAAATCTCAGTTCAACAGTTTACCTCCGTAGGAACAAATTCTTCGAGCATCACAATGCAAGAGTGGAGCTTTTTTTTACGGACGTTTAAGTACCTTTCCATTCCCACTTATTTTGTTGAAAGGCCATAACTGCGGAGAAGTTTCATCCCAACTTTTCACTCAATTTAAAGCAAAATTTAATGATCACTCATCGCACGTCCATACTTCTGCGTCAACCAGCCAGGAAAAGGTGATGCCTAGGAACCAAATAGTGGCAAATTCTCCCAATATTTTCTTCGGACAGAGACTATTTCTGGAATTTCTTGAATTCATGTGCACAGGACTCCATGAAAAGAGTGAGAGACACTAACTATTGCCTATTATTACTGAAATTCCCATTGAATGAACACAAATTAACTTCAATTCCAAATCATTTTACTTACGTGTTTTGTACTTCTCATAACGTAATTTCGGTTAACTATGACCACAAAAGAACATAACTAACTCGAAGTAAATAACACATCAACAGATTCACTAAAGCGAGTCTGTTAATCGTGGTTTCTCTGATTTATCGTTAGCAAATCACGAAAAAGAAGACAAATCCAAAGCGACTGCGAGAAACTGCAGTAATATAATCTACAAGAGTAAAGCGGACCTCATTTGGGTATGAGCGCGCACCACTAGAAAATAAATGCAGAGTGATTCTCGAGGTGCTGATAACAGACACATACAAGGATATACGCTAAGTTAGGACGCACCTGGGGAATGCTAGCACGGAGTGAGAAGTAATAAGCACTTCGGTTACATCACATAACATCTTAATGTAACCTGTCAACCGCTGTATATTGATTGAAACATGCAAAATATTAAAGTCCCGTGGTATGTATGTTCGTTCATTATGGTTGAAGCATTTGCGATGGAGATAGAAGTTAGAAAAGGCGATTGATTACACACATAAGGCCAAATAAATAAGAGCATATTCTTCATTTTTAAAGGCTCAAGCAGAAGAAGCATCATAGCCTGCGTTAAAATAACTAGACATTAAAAGGCAAATTACAGTGTCCTGCAAAAATATTAGAGAAGGAACCATCCTGATATGCGTGCAGTCTGTGAAATCTAAAAGGAACAGAGAGTTGCACAAAGAATAATTAAGTAGGCAGCTCAATAATGTTTTACTATGGGAAAATTAGACGATATCGGCGAGTTTCTAATATTTTGATAGTGCAGCGTATACTCAGAATCGTTTTCCATTGAATTCATTCAATACAAATCTTTCTCTATGAAGCAGTTAAATATTTCGACGAAACAAATGCTGATTCGTACGTATGATTATCTCATTTCTTATTTATTTCCTACGTTCATGCCACAAAGCCATTTTTTAATTAGGATAATTGTTAACCAGCCCACGCGAAATTTAGGATCAACATCTTCATCTTCCATCAATGCAAAGAACGTATTAAGTTGAAATTAGAGACCCTGTTATTCATTTTCTGTTTGCATGCTAGTTTATTATTAGTTTTCTTTGTGTGTATAATCAGAAACAAATATTAAGTCAAAGAAGATCAATCAGACTGGCTAAAACGCAATCCATTGTTTGCCGCTAATTTTATACATGCCCATTTGCGTGGTAGATTGCTATTAGTAGTTTTTACCCACCGAAAACACAGAAACAAGATTTCGTTTTAAATGACGTGAAATAATGAGAAAGTACCAGATAATGGCTTATACACAACTCTGATAACAGAAATTGCAGAAGTAATTGGGCTGAACAACAAGAAATGCATCCGTCACATTTCACCACAACATGTGGTTCTAGTTTTAAAACATATGTCTTCAAAGCTTAGGGAGAAAAATTTCTTTTCACGTTATTCGCTAATTTCTTTTTTTTTTTTAGGGGAATCTTGGGCTAGGCTCTATAACCTACATTAAGTGGTCACTTTATTAGGTATACCTGCCTTTTCATGAAATGGAGCCCTTCTCCAGTAAGAGCATCACGTGCTCATACCATGCGATATAAGCTAGGGCAGGGGCCTGCTGTACGGTAGTTTAGTGCGAAAATAGGCACGCCGATATATTTTTAGTTAATTGGAAAGTAGCATGGTAGTAGGCGCCAGTTTCCGAGGTACCAATACCGATGCCATACCAGTATCTCAAAAATTGCAACGCTGTTGGGGTTTTCAGGTACGAGTGTGTCTCTAGTGTACTGAGATTGGTCCATCAACCAAATAACATTCAGGCAAAGGCAATCCTGTGGTCGGTAAGAGTCCGTTGATGCGGAGCCCAACGAAAGCTGACAAGACTTGTGGAAGGTAACAGAAAGGCTACAGTCAGTCATATAACAATCCAGTAAAACAGTGGTGACCAAAGGCATTTTATGTTTTTTAATGAAAACCTCAGTCAACGGGTACACAACCTATAGTACTTAGTACCGTGCATGGGATGAAGCCGAGAAAACAGGCGATACAAAAGAAATATCTGCTGACGACCGAAACGAGTTCCATTCCTGTCAGCAAATAACAAGAAGTACGATTACAGTGGGCTGATGAACGACAACACACTGGATAATTGAAAAAACGCTGCTTGGTCTGGCGACACCCGCTTCCAGCTGTTTTAAGCTGATATGGGAGGAACACAATACAGCCCAAACGGCATAAGTCCATGGACCGATCCTGCAAGGTTTAAACGATGAAGGCTGGTAGTGGTGGTGTAATGGCGTGTAAAGTGTTCCGTGGTGCATTTTGGATCCTTTGATACCAGTGGATGCCACAGGTTAGCTGGAAATTGTTTCTGACCAGACATATACCTTCGTGCCTGCAGTGTATCCAACTGCGAATGGGTTCTTCCAACAGGACAATGCGCTATGTCACAAGGCCTCTCCAAGCGCGTGACAAGTGGCGAAACCACTACACGGAGGGCAATTTTACATAACTAGTTCTTCCACGAAAATGAGAATGAATTCACGCCTATTGTGGCGGCCATCACAGTCATGAGATCTCAATCCAACTAAGTAGAAATCCACAACTATTCAATTTACAACAATTGTAGGAAGCAATTGAGTCAACATGGGTCAGCATCCCTGTGGTATGCTTTCGACACCTCTTCGGGTCCAAAGAATCTAGTCTGTTCTGAGAGCTGAAAGGAGACCTATTTGCTATTGGAAAGGTGTACCTAATAAGGTGGCCGTTCAGTGTATATACTTTCCTGAATTTTGACGCATGGCTTATTAAAATAAAATAATAAAAACACCCTTCTACCAAATGAAAACAGATTAAGAATATTGAGAAACATCTCAATATACACACAATGCTAATTCACATGATTTTAAATACATAGTCTTAATAACCAAAAGCTAGATATAAGATAGAAGGATTTATTTCTGATATATTCTTATTAGATATAAGAAGTACTTGATGCCCGTGGACCAGCAGGCTAATTGCAGGATGGGAACCATGTACTAGAAAATGATTACTCCATTTGTTTGCATCCAGTATCCAAAGTTCGGTAATTTTATTTCTGTTCTTTATAATTGTTTATAATTGTTTTTAAAGATATTGGGATTCCGTGATATATTTGTATTTACAAAAAAGGTACCGCAACAGAACAGAAACAACAACAAAATGCTGAAAAGCAATAAAGTACACGTGCCTTGAGTGACCAGGGTTCAAGCCAGTGACTGCTGAATATGGTGCTGTTTCTTGTATTCTGTCTATCTTGTGAACTCCTCTGACCGTTTGGTCGTCCAGGAGTATAAACAGAAAATTTATTTTTTTAAGAGGGTTAAATCCTTCACTATGTTTCTACCTAGCGACATCTGTCGGACGCTTCTGCTCGCAACTCAAATTTAAACCAAAATAACGTATCCGCCCATTTGATACAAAAATTATTTATAATTTAGGTGTTTGTTTGTTTTTTTTAATAACCGAATATTTAAAAATAAGCTTTTCATTTCTTTCTGGCTGTACGATCTCCGAAACTGAAAAACAGCTGTAATTGAAGCGTCGCGTCTGAAGTGAAAGAAGCAACTTGAAGACATTTTTTTTCTCCCTTCAAAGATATCTTTCGGTAATAATTCGTAAAGGGAAATTCGAAGAAGAAGCAGTACAAGAGAGATGACTAATTTATTTTACCTTTGCCTTTCCATCTATTTTATTTCCCCACGCATCATGTATGACCTCAATAAAACAACCTTTCCTCACTATCTCGTGTGTTTAGTGTCGAGTTTCTTCTATTTTTAATGCGTTGCAGTTTATTCCTATGAAAAATTCAACTAATTTGTTTGGCTATCGACACAGAGTGTATCTCTAAGCTTGTTTTTCTTTAATTTATTTAATACATTAACAATGGGTGTTCACAGTTATCTTTACAGCTTTCTAAAAAAAGTGTATGCAGTAGGATATTAGAAAATGCTCTGGTGTATAGAGTTATAAGCTGAAAATAGGACGTGATGATGGCTTCTCCGCAGCTAGAGATCCCCCCCCCCCAGAGAAACAGCTGTTCTACATAGTGACGTGTGCTTTCGGCTACGACTCTTGCAAAAACGTCACTCGAAGATAAAAAGCCCAATCAGTTATGTGGTTAAATGATGGGTATTGAAAATAAGATCTTTCCCAACATCTTTAAAACATGATCAAAAATTTATAAGAAAACAAGGGACAAGTTAATGCAACCGTTGCTGGAAACTGGTATGATTTATAGCAACCAGAATCCTTCCCCCCAACGATATTTTATTTATTTGTTTATTTATTTTATTATTATTATTTTTTTTTTTTTTTTATCAACGCCGGCCTTCTATTTTGATTTACTGTTACCTTAGCAAACTTGCAGTCGAGAGAGTACACAAAAATTTTAGATGGTGACTGATTTATGACAGGGACGTTATTTCAATCAACCAACCCTGGGTACTTGATAAATTTTCTACGCACAAGACACGCTTGAACTGCAATAACGAATTAAAACTAACTGATAGCTTAACAAATTGTTGTTTAACTTCGGTGGTTGTGAAAGACAACTAATGGCTTCGACGCATGCGCACAATGACCACACTACCAACAGTCGACACTTAGTCGATTGCACACCAAACGAGACAGAGACTTCGGGGATTCTTCCAGCCTTGTGAAAATTAAAGCGGTGTCAGCTGGGGCAGACGGCCGTGAAGCGTCCGCCTGCTTAGGCTAATCGTGGCTGTCACACGCTGACGAGAGGGGGGAGACGAGAAGCTCGTGTAACACGTCACTTACTTGCAGCTTGATGTGGGCGGATGATTCGGTCCAGCTACTCCACTGCATGATTTATTGACGTCTCGAGAACCGGGGCTTCGTTTCGCCGTCCTCAAACCTCCCCCCCCCCTCTTTATTGACATCTTTCTTTAGAATACCTCTATCGTAGAGGACGGCAAGGGGAGATATTGCTACTTAGGGCATGTTTGCTGCTGCAGGGATGGGCTGTGACCCACTTTTGTTGTCGTTGATCAAGCTGTCGCTATCAGGGGATGAAGAAAGCATAGGGACCAAAAAAATACGCGCAGAAAGAGAGAGAGAGAGAGAGAGAGATAGAGAAGAGGTTTTTAAGGAGTAATAGAGTGTTAGGAAATAAAGATAAGATGTATACAGGTGGCAGCAGTAATGCGCGCGAGCTCTTGAAGATGCCTCGCAAAATAAAGTGCTCACCAACGGGTGTATAGGCACGCTTAAAAATAGTTGAAGTAGATTGGCAGACTGGTTTATAGATGCTCAATGCAGTGAGGGAAAGTGAGTGTAGATAAACAAATATGCACGGTTTTCGGGGGGGGGGGTTGATCTACTGTTTTTATCGCATGTTTTAGTTCACTTCATCTATAGGCTGTGCCTCAGAAACAGGACCTAAATCAATACAGTAATCGGGAATAAAAAGTAGTTGGTCTGTTCGCAACACTCAAATGAACGAATGATTATAAAAAATATATATCAGTAATCTTATGGGCGTATCGATTGTTTGGGTACTGTTTTTGAAAAGATCAATGACTCGATATAATCTTATGAATAAACTTTATCATGACTACTCCGACTTTGGAATTATATCGAATGTAATTCTGAAATGTAACTGATACAACCATTTTAATTAGATTCATCTCAGAATAAATCATTATCTGAATTTATAAATTTAAAGTGCTCTTTGGAGGATTTTAGGCTTCTAGAAGGTAAAAAATCAATATAAGACATCAGGTCATTTTAACTAAATTATTAAATGTGAACTTCGATAGCAAGGAATATACTGAGCGATAAGGAAAGAGGAACTCACAGGGATGGTGAAGAAGAAATACAAAGACATAAATGGGAGTGGAAAGGAAAATAAGAGAAAAAAATAAAAGAAAACAATGAAAATATGTAAGAGAGAGAGGAAGAGAGAAAGGAAAAAAGAGAGAAAATGATCACATATAGAAAAAAAGAAAGAAAAACGACAGGAGATAAGAGAAAAGGGGAAAAAGTGATAAGAAAAAGAGAAAAAGTGATACGAAATGGGAGATAAGGGAAAAACAGTAGGAGGTGGAAGAAAATAGAAAATTAGAGAAAATATAAGAGGAGAAAAGGGAGGAGGAGAAAGAGAGGAGGAATGAGACGAGGAGAAAGATAGACGGAAGAGGACCAACATAGCCTAATGGTACGCAGTCGAGAGTGTAGTAATACACACGCGCTTGAGTGGACCGTGGTTCAAGCTCACATGATTCCTAAATACAGTTAGTGATTGTATTCACTCTCAAAATAATTAATTATAAACTCTGATCTAGTGGTCGTGCCGGAGTATAAACAACAAAGAGGAGAAACTGAAAGAGGTAAAATACAGTGAAAGTGGAAGAGCAATAAAAACGCAGAAATAAAAAGAAAAGAAAAACGAGGACATATGAAGATGCAGATAAAAAAAAAAAAAAAAAAAAAAAAAGAGTAAGAAGAGAAAGGAGAGGAATTACGGTGACAGAGAGAGAGAAACCAAAAAGAGAAAAATCAGACAAAAATGAGTAGAAAAAATAAATAAAATAAAATAAAAGGTGATTAGTTAGAATAAGCGCCGATGCAACTTGGGCCAAGAGGCGTCAGTGTACTCTATTTGTGAATGCGCATATTCTGTTGTTGGTTGGTTGCCATGTAGGACGAGAAACCCGAATTTAAGGAAGAGGGAAAAAATGCGATCCTCGCGTGTGATGGACAACTGGGCTACATTATTTAAACCAGCCCATAAAAATTCCTCCCATACAGACGGAATCCAACCCATTTTCTACATAAGCAGTGTTGACAAACAGTACTAGAACCACTGTGACACCTCGAGAGATGGAATGAGAGAAAGAACAATAGAGGTATGAAAAGAGCGAAGGAGGGATGAAAAAGGAGATAGAGCGAGGGCCAGCACAGAGAGAAAAATATATATGGAAATAAAAAGAGCGTGAAATAAGAAACTTTAGGAAGAAAAGATTAAAACGGGGAGAAACGTATGGTTGTGGAAGAAAGAGGAAAGAAGAGATGGGAGGTTCAATAAAAAGAGGGAAAGAGAAAGAGAGACAAAGTAAAGTGGAAAATAGAGAAGTAAAAGGAACAAGATAGAAGCGAGGATCAAAAAGAGAAAGAAAGATTTATAAAATTAGAAATCAGAACCAGAGAGAGAGAGAGAGAGAACTACTGAAGCAATGAAAGTGAAATAGAGAAAATCTTAAAAGAAAAAAATGTGAAAAAAATGTGAAAGTGAGAGATGGAAAAAGACAGAAAGAAAAGAACAAAAAAAATAATAAAGAGGAGAAAAAAGAAAGGTGTCGATAAGAAAAAACAGAGAGACAGAAAAGGATAAAGAACAAAGAGAAAAGCACAGGGTAAAAATGGAAAAAGAGAGAGAAGGCAATACAAGGGAGAAGAAAAAGTGGGAAGAAAAGAAGGAGAGAGATTAGTAGAAATGGATAGGACAGAGAAATAGAGAACCGATGATGGGGACAGAGCTAAAAACGGTGCAGCTGAAATCAAAGATGCATTTACAATTAGAAGCAATTATTGTATTATGTATGAGGAGATTTAGATGGCAGGGTGCAGATGGTTAATAAATAAAAACAACAGTCCATAGAATAAGGTCACCCGTCTTTTCAGCTGGTTGATGGCATACTGCATTTCTTAAGATGAAACGATGAAAGAATCGTAAGAAAGAAGCACAAAATTCTTCACGAAGAAAAAGAGCTTCCTGTGGTCAGTAAAATTCAGTAGGCACCCTCATCTTTCCACCCTGCGACCTCTTGGAACAAAAGACAAAGAAAAGACGGGACGACATAATGATCCGCTGATACGGACGAGATGACATGTGCTATCGACAGCTTACAATCATTAATAAAGTTGTCATAGTAGGGAGAAGTTCCAACCTGAAAGCCGCTCTTCTCTTAGACTTCAAAAGATACATTCGACACGCACCGAAATTAAAAACTAGCACTGAAACTCTCTCGTCGTATACCTTTGGCTATTGATTTCCTGCAATGACTTCTTCACTTTTCCACTGAGGTCGTTTGTTGAAGTGAATAATGACCTCGCTGTGGATCGTGTTTTCAACCTCAAATAAAGGGTCCTATAGCTCCGGAAAGCTGGCCTTGGAGCACCTGCTATAAAAATATTTCGCAAAAATTATGTGTTGGGAAATGCGACGAAAGGAGGCGCCGTGTACTGTTGTGCCTCAGATGAAACATCTTCGACAATAGAGTCATGTTTTGACTGCAGCCGGAGTATATATTACTGTATCACAAGTTGGCTTTAGTTACAGATCTGACGTACACAACGTTTATGTAAATTTAGTTGTCAATTTTAGTCAACATATTTTTATTTTTTTTATACATGAGTTTTGTTCCTATTCCGGACTTTGGTTCCAGAATTAGAATAGTGTGTCGAAAAACTGTGTACTGATAGATTTTTTTTTTTTTTTTTTTTGTTAGTTGTTGGCGCATCGGCTTCTGTGGCCATATTGCACCTCCCAAGGTTTTTGCATTTTCTACTCTGATCCAAGCCCGAGGCGGGATTCGAACTTGCGACCTTTGAGTTGTTAGGCAGGCACTTTACCACTGAAAGATTTCTGGCTGTGTTAAATTACCTATAATCGGAACAGTTTTCTTTATATACAATAAACCAAGTCCTATCACACTACATCTATCACGCCAGAATTATTAATTATTATTAAATACATAATAGAGAATGCAAGAGGGCGCTATGATCGATTCAGAAAATAGATTCAATTAGTATGCTGTTGGGTTATGCATGAATTTTCGTTCACTTGTTTAAACTTTAAGATAAAAAATATATATTTTTCTTATTTTACAAAAAGGCTAAGCTTTTAATATATATTTTTCATATAAAAGGGAAAAGGAATGCGGTCAAATCAATTATTTCGAATTGTTATGTAATGTGTGAATGGTCCCCAAAT
Source organism: Mastigoproctus giganteus (assembly GCF_048544385.1). Taxonomy (NCBI): domain Eukaryota; kingdom Metazoa; phylum Arthropoda; class Arachnida; order Uropygi; family Thelyphonidae; genus Mastigoproctus; species Mastigoproctus giganteus. The sequence goes on along the minus strand of NC_143581.1, from coordinate 30,546,945 downwards.
TCAACAAAATATTTCAAAATATTAAAAAACAACTAAACTTCAACAACAGATTTTTACTATCGATATTATTTATTGAAATCAGACCCCAGAGATTGCAATAAAAGAATACTTTATGTTAAAATGTAAATTTCTCTTTTCACAGTATGAAATTACAGGTAAAGACTGCATTATTTCCTAAACAGCATGACAATACTTTGAGGTTTTGTTTAGGCCTAGCGATATCCAATGCACTTTTACACTAAGCTGCACATAATTAATATCGTTAATTATTGTTGAGTCTTGAATGAATCGACGATAATCTGCTTAATTCTAAGAATATTGAGGAGGGAGCATCAAATAATATTTTACGATACGTTATGCGTAGGTGTGAATGATTCCTGAATTCACTACACATTTTCACTGAAGAAAAGGGACTTGCTGTTTGTTTTGTGCCAAAACAGCTAAAGCTATGAGGTATCAGTTACTGTGTCTGTAAACTGAATGTATTCTATGGTGAGTCTGTGTGCTTTGCAGGATGAAAAACTGTTTCTCAATGGAAAAACCGTGCATGCTTCTTCAGGGTCAGGCCAGAGTGTGGAAAAGCCCAAAAAAATTCCTCTTGTTTTTTATGAGTTTTGAACCTAGACTTTTCAACCTGGTACTACTCATAAGGGTAAACAGAGAAGAAACAGGAGACAAAAAAAGAAAAAGCAAAGGAATAAAAGAGAGAGAGAGAGAGAAAGAGAGAGGGAGAGAGGAAAAGTCAGGTAAAATGAAGATTGCGCGAAAAGTTGTAGAACGTTCAAATGCAAAAGTGAATGGCTACTAAATTCAACAAAACATTTTTACTATTAATGATGGTTTTTATCGAGAAAGGAGTGAAAAAATAAATAACCTCTCAGCCAAGACGGACTAACTGGACCATATTGTTAAAATAAGCATATAAAAGTACCGCCCGTACGACCAGATTCGAACCCAATTTCTGTCCAAGCAGCGTAGAAGTAAGGTAGCTGAACTCACTGCGCCAGCCGACAGATGGAATGAATTGGTCTTGTTCCTCTTTTTTACCCAATGGGTATTTGTTCATCATGTATTCATTGTTTCCCAATAAATGATTGTTGGTTCCCTTTCCGTTGTTCACCAAATAAGTTTATCCAATGGATTATTGCAGATACTATAATCCATAGTGCATTACTGGAATGGTGACTTTAAAGGGGCTAGTCACTCCCAAAATCGCTTCTCAATTAAAAGCGAGTTATCTCGAATGACTCAGAGCGACACCTACCGGAAATTTTTAACATAACAATGGCCGCCTGTCAGATTTGTTTCCGATTCGCTATCGGCCACTTTCAACCCTCATTTCAGATCGCAGTCCAACTGCAATAATAATAAACTGTCCAATGAGCTTCGAGCATCATTCCCCATTACCAAAAAGCAATGTTTTTGCCTTGCTGCTCTTTCCAAATAATCAGGTGCTAATAAAAATCCAAAACATACATATATTTTGTCATTAAATAGTCTGGAGACAATTAATCTACGAAAACAAAATCCCTTCCCCATAAAATGATTAAAGCAACGGAGCAATTACTTACCTTAAACACTTAGCAAAGTTTGCCATCTACTTTATTTCTCTAATAAATTTTCTCTCCACATAGCCACATCTTACCTTTTAAGGAAGAAACAGTACGAGAGGGGGAAGGCGGGTAGGGTAGGGGGGGGGGGGCGGTTTGCTAGTGAAGAAGAAGAAGACCCAGCAATTCTCGAAGTTTGTGGAACTGGTGACTTCACACTGGCTAACACACACACACACACACACACACACACACAAAGAAAAAAAAGCAAGTAATTCCTCAACACTGTTTATGTTTTTCCTATTAAATTGCTGTCAGTAAATTACGGTCTTGTCTTTAAAGGTATTCTTGAGCCTTTTAATTAACGTGCTGTTTTTAAATCCGCAGTGATAAGTGTCTGAGCTGACATGCACTGAAGACTGGGCCGTGTGTGTGTGTGTGTGTGCTTTCCCCGTAACTTTTGCTCCCACGAAATTTACGTGGAACCTGATTTGATCTGGTAACTTCTTACGAAGGGTTTAATTGTTTTTCTGACTTGGATTTATGGATTTAATTAGTAAAGCTGCATAATTACTTCAACTAATTCTTGCAGTGGCCAGTAAAGGAAGAGAAAAGGGGGGAAAAAATAAGATGAAAGAAAATTAAACGCCGCAATCTCCTTTTACTCGCAGTGTGCAATGCTTGCGTTTGACGTTATTACTCTGGTAAATAATTCTCTACTGCTAGGAATTATTTGAAGAAAATATTCTGCTAATATGCCATTTTCCTCACGTATACCTCTGTCAAACGGTGAAGTAAAAGAGGATATTTCTCAAGATCCCTGTTTTCAGATAGCAGCCATCGACGCTCCTCCAGTATACATATAAGACATTTGAAATAGATGTTTTGGAATAAGAACAATACTGTCTTGTGTTAACGTGGCAACAATTCTATTCCAGGTTGTCATAGTAACAATTCTATTCTATATCCCAGATTATCAAGGAAAAAGTTTTATAGGCTTTCATAGCAAACAGCAATATTGCTGTCTTAGGTTTCAAGTTTAATTGGAGTTTGATTTCGTTTCTTAACCAGAGTTAAAACATTCATTATTTCTTTCAGTTGCATAAATATCTGGGAAACTTGAAAATATTCTATCTCTCTAAGGCAATTTTAAGACCTGTGTTCAGCTATTATGCTAGGGATGTCGAATATGCATGTCACTATAATCCTTAGACTGTCATTCTAAATTTTACCTCAATATATTAACGCAAGTTTCAATGCTGTCTGGTTCCAGAATTTGTCGGCAGATGTCGCCGTGAACAAATTAATAATTTTTTTATATACTGAAGATCGAAATTGGCTTGCTCACCAGCAGATGAATACACGGCCCTAATGCTACCGAGATGCCAAATTAATCCTTTTTTTTTTTTTTTTTTTGAATGGAACACAGATTTTATACATATACTAACAGTTACTACAACTTTAGAGTGCTATTTCTTCATTTGTCTGTCCATAATAGTACTACTTTTGAAAGAGCTGTGATTTATATTTCCAGCAGCAATTCCGATTCTGTTCTTTCACAAATTTTTCATACTCATCTATCCTCTTCATTTATTCCTGTTTGTGTTTATTGGACGAAACTTTTAAACTAAATTTTCTGCATCGTTTTTAGATCTGATAATAGTACAGGTGGTAGATGACTTTCATCAACCGGTGAAATACCACCACTTTGCTTATTGGAGGCTTGAAGTGGTGAAACCCATGTTTAGTCTCTAGAGCAAAGTTTCCGGCACCCCCCTCCCCCCCATACTTCTCCTTCAACCCATGCACGGTACTAAGTACTATAGGTTTTGATACCTTTCGTGTTTGGGGTTTTCATAAAAAAAAAAAAAAAAAAAAAAAAAAAAAAAAAACTGTTTGAGCAGGTATTCTGACCTTTTGCAATCTTTTCTGTAAATTTTCTAGAGGGACTTTCTTATAGTAATATAATCTTTCATCACTAATGACAACATGATTACCGAAATTGAATTATTGCAAATCATGTATGGTCAGCATTATCCTGTAGATATTTGTAAGAATTTTTAAACAGTGAAGTCGGTTTACAGTTGAGAACTTCTGCCATTTCTTAGCTAATTACAAATATTAACTGCACTACAATGTGCGAAGTTAAGTACATTCCCACTCAAATTATTCAATTTCTCTACATCTAAGAAAAATGTCACTTTTTCTTTATTACTGCGTTAAAGACTACCTTTTCGAAAAGTTTAAAAGACGATTCTACGCGAGCAAGTTAAACCCCGCGTAGAGTAGATAAATTTTGAGGAATAGAATTTCCACTTTTTCAAGTAACTATACAAAGTTAGAGCTGCAAAATTATAAAATTGCTAATTTTCTTTGATCTTACTGAAATTGTATGAATTTGGAAGTTATGCTTTTGCAGCTAGCAGCATTTAAACTGCCCATTTAATGCAATGGTTTTGCCACTCACAGAGAACAAAAACGTTTCCTTCATAACGAGTTGCGCTGTTATTGCATTATTGCACTACATTTAAACAATTTGCTAATCTATCTGCCACTCATTTAAAACAGCGGTTCCCAGCCGGTGGTTCCACTAAAAATTCTGTAATGGCGTCTGCTATTGTAAACTACAAAATATAACTAATAATAAACAATAAAGTAAAATTAAATTAAATAAAAAGTAAAGAATCGCCAAAGAAATAAACCACATCTCCCACAATTCCTTATAATTACTTTATCTTACAGTATTTCATGTTAAATAAATATCTAAAATTATTTCTTGACTAAATGTCTAAGAGTATGAAAAAGGTTGTTTATGCATGGGTAATGCCAGATATAATCAGATGCATGCATACTACCTTGGTAGTAGAAATGATGTAAGTGTATTACCCATGCATAAACAACCTTTTTCATACTCTTGGACGTTTAGTCAAGAAATAGTTTAAGATTAAACCATGCACACCATCAAGCATCTCTCATATTGTGGAGTTATACTTCATAACCGGGTTGTCGCTATTGCAACAACAAGGTACCTGTCCACCCACCGAAGAGAAGCCAACAAGCTTGGAAACGGTGCCGTCTGGGGGAGCCAGATGGCCACTGAGTTTCCTCGAATAGGTAACAACAATCTTCTCTACTGGGAAAGCGTTGCTTATTCGAGGAATATATGAGCTTTGTGTGTGAGTCGAAGGAGCAACTGTCCCTTTCTTCCTTCTACGGCATTTCCTTCTTCTACCTCTCCTACTATCACCTTCCTACATCTTTATCTCTTTTCTAAGTCTAATAGGGATAGTATGAGGATAACCGAGAACTTTATCCCATAACATATTTTAAAACGGTGCCATCTGGGTGCTTATTCAAAGCAGTACAATATCTCGAACACTCGTTCTGAAGATTCATTCACAATATGAGATATGAATAAACGATGCATTCATACTACCTGCGTAGTAGATATGATGGAAGTACATTACCTAAGCCTAAACAACTTTTTTTAATTAAACGTTTTCCATACTATTTTTTTTTTTTTTTCATTCTCAAGAATCATTGTTATGTATAGGTACTTTTTTTTTTTTCTTTTTAGAACTTATAGTACTTAGTACCGTGCATGGGTTGAAGGTTGAAAAGATGATACGTGTTGACTTTAGACTTCAACTTATGTAAATTGTAATTTTCAGGAAATAGGTATGAAAGAAAGTTGTTCCAGAAAACAGAAGTTCATTGAATAAATGAGGAAGAAGAAACGTTGGTTCTGTGAGTTTGAAGTTGGACAGTAAAAGGATGTTGGCTGGTTGCATCACGTGTTCGGACTACTTTAAAAGAGAGAGTGGGAATTATAGAAGCCAATTCAGAAGAAAAGTGCCCATGGAAGTAGCCATCGATAGAAAAGACATGCGGCAGAAACAGAACGTGTATGAGACAAAGAGTGGACAAATTCAAATTATTATATTAGGGCCACCCGTAATCTCTTACATATACCCATATATGTATTATAACTGTATATTGCGTGTGTTCTCTAGTCGATTTGCTTGTTTTGCTGAACGAAAAAACCCCAGTTTCTGGGGAGAAAAACCTTGCTATCTACGCCTGAGACTGACTAACTCAGCCACGGAGTGACAAAAGCCCACTAAAGTTCCTCGCGTCATCGACGGGATTCGAACCCGGGCCTTTTCCACCCGGTGTGGGGAGGACGGTGACGAAACCACTGTGCTACCGCGCAGACAGACTCTGTTAGAGATGAGTCATTAATTAACCTAATTGCCCTCTTCTGAATGGAATCAAGAAGCCTGAGAGAGATTTTGGGGGCACCGCCCCAGATGCGGGAACAATATTTTATGGTAGGGCAGATTTGCGATTTGTACAGAGTGAACAGCTGTTTGGAAGAAAAGTAAAGCCGAGAGCGAAAGAGAAAACCAAGTTTTTTAGATGCAGAGGAAGCAATATTTGTAATGTGCTTGTGTCAAGAGAGATTAGAAGTCAGGGTAATCCCCAAGATCTTGCCTAGAAATCGGAGTCATCGATGATAATCACAGGAGCAGAAGAATCCATTTTGCGAGATATAAGACAGGACTGAGCTTTAGAAGGATTGAAATTATGTTTTCTTTGCCCCACTGGAGATCAGCATTTAAGGATTTGGCAGTGGATACTCGAGAAGTTGAAGCTGTTTGAGCAGGGCAGGGTTTCTCAAACTGGAAGGTGGAAAGTAATGTGCTATCACCAGCAAAACTATGGACAAGATTTCCGGTCAGCGAAAAAAGGCCATTAATATACAAGAGTAAAAGAGGGGGGGAGAAAGAACTGAACCTTGGGGAACATCAGCATTAGTGGAGAAATTAGAAGACAGAGCCATCACCCGCAGTGAGCGGTCAGGAGAAAACTGGATACCCAATCACAAAGAACAGCTGGCAAACCATAGGATGGAAGCTTACTTAGAAGACCTTTATGCCAAACACCATCAAAATCCTTTGAAATATCAACGGCAATGGCTTGAGTTTCAACAAAAACTTTTCCATTGAAGTTGTCCATAGATGCGCATTTTCTTCAAGAGGAGTCTGTTCATTTACAATGGGTTTCCTCAGCCTACAAGTTATTTTTTGGTAGGAATTTTTTCCCGCCATAAAGTGCGGTTCATGGTGTGTTGGTCAGTTAAACCTAGAGCTGTCATGCATTCCCGTACTCCATCCATGTCTTACTAGGTAAGACATGGATGTCCTCTTCTCCTGCTTCCAGGAGGTATCCATTCCAGGATAGCCTTTGAATATCTGGTTTCTTGCTTCCGTTTTACATGTCCATACCACGTTAAACGATTTTCTTTGATAGTGTCAATAATATTCTTTTTCAATTCCATTTTCTTTCTTATGTCTTCAGTCCGTTTTCTGTGTCTTCTAGAAGTCCTTGCTTAAGTTCTTGCATAGATGTACATAAGCCAAAATATCACTAGTGGAATCCATACTGGCGATCGTTGATCAGATGAAAGATTTCCAGATAGTTTGAGTTGGCAGTTAATTGATTTCTCTATTACTTTGGAAAGAGTAGAAGTAATGGCAAATCGGACGATAATTGGATGGAAGGAATTTGTTAGGAATTGCCTGGATATGAGCAAATTTCCAAGCAGAAGGAAAAATATCTTTGGAATAAGAAAGTGAAACAAGACGACACAAAACAGGAGTAAGTTCACGGGCATAGGTTTTGAGAACAAGTGGAGAAATAACATCAGGAACTGGAGCTTTCGTAGCATCAGATTCATCAAAATCCTTTTGACGGAAAACCACATGATTCATTGAATGGAGTGTACTGGGAACGATTTGAGGTGATTAACCAAGATCATCAATGCAGGAGTTGGAAAAAAAAACATAGGTTGCTAACAGGTCAGCTTTATCTTTGGCTGATGTGGCAAGAGAACCATCTGGTTTTGACAGAGACAGGAAGAGAGATGGGCAAAAATTGCGGGCCAAGCTTTGGAAAGACCAGAATGCTCGGCTACCATTAGGGCAAGAAGCAAGTTTTCTACTCTTTGCCTGTTCAAAATGTAGTTTGATTAATCAATAATTGCTTCACAAAGTATAAATAATACTTAATAATAATTTTTATTACGCAATATCGCTTATAAAAACGTTTTTTTTTTTTTTTTTTTTGTATTAGTTGTTGGTGCATCAGCTTCTATGGCCATATTGCACCTCCCAAAGTTTTTGCATTTTTTTTTACTGTGATCCAAGCCCGAGGCGGGAATCGAACCCGCGACCTTTGGGTTGCCAGGCAGGCACTTTACCTACCTGGCTAGCCCGGTCGGCCCTAAAAACGTAGTACTGGAAATATTTTATAATGAAAATTCAGTACTTTTATACGATTTCAGAGAATACAGGCTTAGGGGTTGGCGATAAAAATATTATGTTGAAAGGGGTTCGCGATAAAAATATTATGTTGAAAGGGGTTCGCGAGTCAAAAAAGGTTGGGAACCACTGATTTAAAAGACAAGACACGCATGCTAAACGCAGCGTTTTGAATGCTCGTGTAATTTCCTCTCTAAGATTTTAGTAACGACCTACGTCCAAATATGCGCGTTAATTAATCAGTCAGCCCTTCGTACAATAACCGCTTATATGTATACGTATACATATTTTTGGTGGCCATTACAAACATATTCAATTTATGAGATGCGCCCTTTATTCGCATATATAGAGGAACTTTGTTTTCTTCAAATGCATCTCCTTGTGATGGCGCACAGTTTCATCGACGATGCCTCTATTCTGGACCCTTTTTTTTTTTTTTTTAATATCATCAACACTAGTAATGGGCATAACAGAGAGAATATAATCAATTCATTCGATTAAGGTGCCATTCGAAGGATTTTAGTAAATATAAGCGAAGGGCAAAATCTAGAGGTTATAATCGATTCGTTCGATTATGGTTAGTAGTTTTATTTCCCCAACATCTCGGTTGGCAACCATTATTCTCTCACTCATTACGGACATTCCGAATGATTATTAGTATTTCTTACTTTCCTTTGAGAGCTCATTTTGGATACTTTTACGAAAATTCAAACTGCCTTACATAATCAGGTAAAATTTTTATTTAACGTTTGCGTATCAAATGTAACACAATATTATTAACACAATAAAAAAAAAAAACGGCTGTACAAATTCCCTCCTCAAGCTACTGGTCACTTGAGCATCAGGTAACGAGGTTTTGGTAAACACTACTAAGCTCTAGAATACAGAAGTATTTCTAGCACCAACAGTTTTTTAGAATTTTCTGGCTTTGTTTTTCAAAAAAATAAAAAATACATAATTTTAAAATTAAATATTACTCTTAAAAAAAGAATATCATGTAAATATTTGTAATAACGGATTTCTTTCTTCGTTTATTATTTTCTTCAGATATTTGGATAAAACCCGTTTGGAAGGAACAGATGTCAGAGATGTGTAAATTCTGTACTTTTTTTGTACAGATTTTAACGCTCTATTAATTATCGTAAACAACTTTTTTTTATTTACCATAAATTTTATTCACTTAAGACTTATCTAACTGCTTTTCTTTTCAAGAGGATTTTTTATGTTTTTGTTTTTTTTTGCTAAGCTAGTCGAAGTTTCACTATCATTTCAATATCGAATGAACTTTACAATCATTTTTAGGAGAGAGAAAAAGAGAAAAGTCTCAGGATTCAACGATCTTGTCTCTGCGACTTCTGTTGGGACCACTTTGCTACCTGCTAGGGCGAAATATGCAGAAATAATATATCATATATAGAGACGCATATACAAGAACTGGAGCATGCCACCCTCCAGGCCAACCCAAACTATAACAACCCTCGAAAGGTAGCACACTGGTTCTGATGGTCCTTTCGACCATCAGAACCAGTCTCGAAAAGGTTTGGGTTAGAATTACGTCACGACGGAGGAATTTTTACGATTTCTTCACACTATGGCCAAGTTAATCGGTCTTTGACGCGGGCTGCACAGTTTTCTCTTCAGGAAAAGTACATTTGTTATCCGCGCAGAATACACTCAATTTATAGATACAATACACTGACGCCTCATAGTCTTCAGTTGCTTTTGGCCAGGTCTGCAAAGTCAGCTTTAACCTTGTTAATGTTAATTGCTTGATTGAATAATCAGTTGGAAAATGAAAAATATAGTGGGGCATTTGTGATCGATTGTGACTATATGAGAAGAAGATAATTCTATTTGTGGGAACTAGTTTTAACTATTAATTTAAGTAATAAAAGGTAAAAGAAGTAAAATGAGTGCTGTAGCACTCATTTTACTTCTTTTAAGATTTGTTGTCTGCTTCTTGCTCATTCTCAGTATTTGAATGAAAAGGATGCGACCAATGGCTCAAGATGCTGTTAGGCCAAAGTGATTCCACTTATCTGTTGAATAATACCTTTACTGACCTTTGTGACATATTCCCAGTTTTACAGGCAAAATTAATGTTAAATTAATTTTACAGACGCTGGCCCTATGTACCCGGGTGCCGTTTAATATTAGAGTTCCTCTAACTGAATATCAAACTGTCATCTTGTTAGTCTACTATGATTCGTAAATGAAGAAACTGACTACTTGGAAGTTTTATAAACTTAGTAGATTTATTATTTTGGGATTAGAGTTATTAAAAGTTCAAAGTAATGAAATGAAATGCTTCGGCCTGGAAGGGGGGCTGCCAAGGGTAGTTCTAAAGACCAGGAGTTTTATAACATGCACTACCTCCTGCATATTTGAGGAATATCTGTAGTCAGACATAATGCAGCCACAGCGGATAGATACCTTTGTGTGTTTTCAATGCAAAGAGTGCGAGGAGATTAGGCGAAAATGCCTTTTCATAGGCGAATATTAAATCTTGAAGGACTCAGTTGATTCCCTCAAAGGAATTAAAATGAACACCCGTCAATCACTCAGCTACCTAGCTGAATGGTTGGGCAATACACCCGTCCATCCGACAATGCAGTTGAACTCCTAACTGCAGAAAGCGCTGGTCCCGCAAGAAATAGTTATTGTTAGGGGCTCTATCATCAGGGGAGAGTAGGGACTATACTGAGCATGTGTTAAAGCAACTGAGGCCATGAGGTGTTAGTATACTATGCCTGTAAATTGTGTATTTTGTGTTCGATTTGCCTGTTTGATAGACGAAACACCCGCGCTCGAGAGATGAAACATGCAGCCCTTGGAAACCAGATAACTCAGCCACCTTGTGAAAAAGCCCATAAAACCTCCTTAGATGCTTAATGGGATTCAAATTCAGGCCTTTTCCATCTAGCGTGGAGAGGACAGTGATTATATCCACCATGCAACCCACGCGGTTATCTATATTGTGCAAAAAGAAATAGGTGGAATTGGGAGTAGGGTATGTCTACCAGAGGCTAAAGTTAATGATGTTGCAAAACAGTTATCTTTTAAGGACATAAAAGGTGATATTGTTATACACTTTGGTACTAAGGATAAGAATAGATCAGAGAATTTACTTAATAGAAACAGGAGAATGTTGAGAAAAAGCCGCGAGTTATAGTCACAAAATGAAAGTGCCTCGCATTTTGACCAGGTATTCCCAGCATGGCCTGTGCTTATTAACAGCAGAGTGTTTTTGCAGGGGTGGGATACACTTAAATAGAAGGGATGCAAGAATATTTACAGATGCTATTCAGGCAATGTTAGGTCGATCAGAAAACTATTAGCTTGAAAACACAGACCAATAGTTTAATTGAAAATACAAGTAGAGGTGAAACTGATTCTTGCACTACTTCTGTTGAAACAAGCACTATCGTGGAAAGCAATGTATGCAGGCTTCATGGGACAAGCAAACATATGGACTGTGTTAGGGAAACTAAGAGCAAAACATGCGCACATATCCATGTATACTAAAGCTAGAAGTATAAGAAATAAATTTGAGGAATTTGAAGTATTGGTTAAGTCATCAAATGTAGACATTATAAGGATATCAGAAACATGAATGTGTACAGAAAGGGTAGACAGATGAAAGTTATGCTCTTGGTTAAGAAACAAATGGAAACTAAGCCAGCGCACCTAGTTGATATCCAGTTTATATATAATGTTGAGTCAGCTTGAGGTGACATAAGCAATGAGAAAATAAAAATGAGGACAGAAGTATGTTACAGGAAAATGATTCTCATGGTGAGTATAATGGACAATTACACATATAAGTAGACCGGGTCAGTAAATCAGAATAACTTGTAATGGGAAATTTTAACTTTCTGGGTACTTATTGGAAATTATGGGCTGGTCACTCACGTAGCATCAGAACTTTTCTGGAGGATTGTTTTATACAACGGCACGTTATGTAGGCAACAAAAGAAATCAATACTCTTGATCTGGTTATTATCAGTGACTCTTCACGCAATACGAATCTCCAGATAAACGACAGCAGCATTATAGTGTACTGATGTCGAATTAAAGACATAACTATATTAAAAATAAAACTACTTTCAAGAGTAAAGGGAAGGGATTTTGTTTTCGGAAAGGTGATTTCAATAGTCTTAGACAATTTTAAATTGTTTACAGTGGGACCAACTAATGATGTTACCAAATGCAAATTCTAAATGGGAAGCGTTTGGAGAAGTAATCATAGAAGCTGCTAGGCCTTTTAACTCAAGTAAGAGATACTTTTTAAGGTTTACACCTAAATGGATGTCAGATGAACCAAGGAGAGTGACAGAGAAGAAAAACGAATGGGATTATTATAAATTAACAGGGGACACGGAAAGAAGATTAAACTAGTCTACAATGAAGTTAAGAGGTGAGGCAAGCTAAGGCAGATTTAGAAGCCTTTGCATAAGAATGCGAAAACAAAGTAACAGAGAATTTTTTGCTTATGTTAACACTAGAAGGAAAGGAATAAACTGCATTTTTCTACTACACTGCTCGACAAAATTAACAGAATATGTAGAAGACGTGGTGTAACTTATGCAGCTTTCGATGAAAGTAGTACGGCCTATGATCGTATCCAAAGGCTAAACAGGCCTGACAGCGGTGAACAGTGCTCGATATAAGGGTGTCTATAAGATTCTGTGTATAAGCCCAAAAACGGGAACGAAGTGATATGGTCGCAACCCATGTTTTTATAGACATGAATAATTTGCATAATGTGAGGTTCTATAAGGTAGTATAGATCGATTTCTACTGGAAATAGAAATCGATCTACCACCCCGAAATTTGCATGCCAGGATGCTTATTATAACCTCACGGGCCTACATCTGATGAGTATGGGCTTGGCACACCCAGTGTCCTGAGCTATATATCATTATTCTTCTCTTTCTTGGTGATTCCTCTCTCTCTCTCTCTCTCTCTCTCTGGCTGGTGCAGCATAAGCCTCAGGCTTCCTTGCACTATATGGCTAAAAATAATAATATCAAATATTCGCCTTAAGTGACACTGTTCACTCACAATAAAATATTCATGAAAAGCATTTTGTTCTGTAAATATTGTCGAGCGGTGTACATAAGAATGGCATAACAATTGATGATTCTGTTTAGGTGGTGAACAAACAGGATAAATATTTTGCATCTACATTCCCACTTTTCAAGAATGGGGATACTAGAATTATACTAAGTTATAGCTGGAAGCTAAATGCTTTTGTGATAACAGAAGAAAGTGAAAGATAAATTGTTGAAGCTAAAAGTGAATATGGCACGTGCGGCTCATGAAATTATATTCAACTATATTACAAGGCGCCGAAAAACAAGTAAGCAAATCCTTGGCCATAATTATAAGAGCATAGCAGGGCGCTTAGTGACAGAGATCAAAGCATACTACTGCAACAAGACTTACAAATATTAGGCAGACGAGCTAACAAGTGACGAGTTGCATAAGGGTAGCAGCAGTCCCAGAATAAGATACCAATTATGTGGTACACTGGTGTGCAAAATTTAAGGAACAGTCAGATTTTTACCTGTAGCTTCTCATAGGAGTGGCCTGGATACGAAAAAAGCATACCAAAGGAACCTCGTGAGGTACAGAAATGATGAAAAACAACAAAGACACAATAACAGAAACAAAACGGTACAGAGGGACTTTATTCAAAAATGGCAACATAGCACTGGCTACCATGATACAGATGCATCGCTGCCAAAGATGGAACAAAGGGAAGAGGTGGTCCTCAGTAGGAGATATGGTCACCCCTAATTTTGATGCAAGCTTTGCACCGCCTGTCCATATTTAGAACAATGTTGTTGATAAATTCTTGCGGTAACATCGTCAATTCCTCTGTCGGCGCCATCTTCACCTGGTGAAGATTTTCTGGTGGGTGTGGACGTGCCGCTAGGCGTCTCCTCAGAGCATCTCATACGTGTTCGATGGGATTTAGATCGATGGAACGGGCAGGCCAATCCATATGAACAATGTCCTCACTTCCCAAAAGTATATCACCAGCTGCAGTGCGATGGGGTATGGCGTTATCATCCATAACACGAACTCCGGGCCAATGGCACTTCGGAACAGACGCACATGGGGATGGATTACCTCAGTACAGTAGCGTGCACCGATTAGAGTACCGCCTTCCATTATTCCGAGTCGTGTACGTCCATCCAAGATAACGCCTCACCAGATGTGAACACCTCGACCGCCACATCGATCCCTTTCAGTGATGTTTGCGGGATGATACCGTGTGCTAACCTCTCGCCAGATTAGCTGACGTCCGAAATCGCTGCTGAGACTGAATCTACTCTCATCAGTAAAGAGTACCTTAAGTAAAGATTTTGTGGTTGTAACCTTTAGAAATAGTGTTGGTCGTTAAGTTTTGCACACTAGTGTAGTACCACCCTCAACGTTATGGTGAACAGAAATACCCAGGGATAATTTTACAGTCCGACATGAAGTTCTCTGAGCAGTGCAGATACGCTGTTGGACAGCTCATGGGGGTTCTCTCAACGATAGAATTCTGCCAGCAGGGACAAAGGTGATTATTCCGTTGTACACGGCAATAGTGAGGACGCATTCTGAGTTCTGCTGTTTTAGTAGGATTTTAGGAGCATCAGCGACTAAGGCCATATTGCTTTGTATATACTGTTTGTAAATTGCGTAGGTGTTCTGTGGGAAATTTTCTTTTTGCTAGATGAAAAACCCGAGTTTCTGGGATGAAAACCATGCGACCCTCGTCTGAGGTCGACTAACTCAGCCACGTTGAGAAAAAAAAGCCAATAAAAATTCCTCACGTCATCGACGGGACTCGAACTCAGGTCTTTTCCACCCAGTGTGGGGAAAACAGTGATTCTACCAACTGTACCCACCCTGAGTACTTCATGGAAACGTCATTTTCATGGTCTGGAAACCTCATTTTGGAAAGTATGCAGATCTATTGTAATAGGTACAGAGAAAAGCAGTAAGGTTATTCAGAGGTACAAAATGATACTCTTATCACAAAAGACTCGAGTTCTACAAAATACTGAACTGAAGCCTTTCTTGAAGTCTGGAAATCAGGCACTTAATGAGACTTGAAGAGCTTAATGCTTTAAATGAATTGAGTAAACTAAATGATGGCGAACATAAGGGAATATAAAGAAGACAATTTAAATCGAAAAAGGATGATTGGAGGATAGATATGAGAAAATTTGCCTTTGGCCAGAGTTAATAAATTTTGAGGCAGGATTAAACAAATTATTAGATAGAAGGGACAGATGATGTCGATAGGGTTTTTTGTATAAACTTTAATTTGTGATCCTGTTTAAGCTTAATAAATGCGATCTTAGGCGGAGGGAGTAACATTTTTCCCTGGAAGCGGAAAAACTCATGTTATTCAATATGCAAACCGACCAATAAAAATGTATGAGCACACATTGTTACAAACATAATGGTGCAATACGTTGTGTCACTGATGCATCTAAAATCCAACAACAGCAACAACGATACATGTCGTACGCCACTTTTTTGGAGAAGTCTGGGTTTGATTTCCGTCAATGACTGGAAAAGTTTCTAACGACTTCAACTGAGGCTGCCCTCGCGGTTAGCAGAATTGATATAATCAATCACCAACCTCCCCACACTGGGTGCAAAAGAGGTGTTCGAATTTTATGGATCTTTTTCACAACGTGCGGAGTTAATCGGTCTCAGGCGAATGTAATACTGTTTTTGTCCAGCAAACAGCCAAATCGACAACAGAACACAAGCAATTTACAGAAATAACACATACAGCGCAATAAAGTCTAAGTAAAATCCTACCTACAACTGCTGCATCAACTGAGGCTGTAAAATAAAGTCTGTCATATTCAAACCCTTTTGGGTAGGATTTCATCGTCGACCACTATGTTGGTGTAGGATGCCTGCACTCTTCCTCTTTTGGGAAGGAGTGCCCTCTCTATCGATTTCTCGGCGCTCATTCCTCTTTCTATCTCTGTTATCAACTTGCACTTTTGCTGTCTTTACTCACCCTTCTCAAGGGTGTTTCTCCCACTAGCGGCTCCTGATTTCCTGCTCGCCTGGCGGACCTGCTCCACGTGGTCCCCACTATTTCTCAACATTTTTTATCCCCTTCCCTCTATCCTTACTTCATTTCTTGGGTCGTCTCTCTCCTTCCTTGGCAGGAGGGGTATACCCCGAGAAGCGTCCCTCTACTGACCTGGTCAGGCTCCTCGTGCCGTGGACGGATGCTGGAATGCCCCTTCCAGGTGAGGGGACCTTTAGTAACTAAGTGGACAGATGAACAACACAACACTATATTCACGATACCCACAATGGACATGTGTTTTTGTAAAGGGCGGCTCCTAGAACGTCTGTTCAACTCCGCCTCGTATCTCTGTGAAGAACAGTATCACTACAAATGGGCCAGATATGTGTGCGACGTAAGTTTGTATGTATTATGTGTGTGTTCTGTTGTTCTGTTCTGGCCTGGACTCTTGGCTACCCAGAAGCATCAGTCACCTGGACAGATGATTCTGGGTACTCGTCCATACCACGGGAAGGTGGGCCAGTCCCAATAAAACACGTACCGTCTCAAAAGAGACGGTGACTCACCTGATGCTGACAAAAGGTGGGCCAGGTTCCTACAGGGGGCCCAATACAGAGGAAGAGAGGGGGAAAAAAAAGAAAGAGAGAAGCTACACTAGTGGAGAGTGGGGGGAGGAATGAGGGAAAAAAGTACGTAGTGCAGACGCGAAGAGAAAATGAGAAAAAATAATAATAATAAATAAAATAAATTAAAAATAAAATTTAAAAAAAATAAATAAATAAAATAAAAACAAATATAGATAATTAAAAATTTTAGATTATTAAAATAAAATTTTTAAGCTGCTGTCTGGGGTCCCCATTCGTAGCCTGCGTTATTCTGTAGGAGGTTTTCCTGCGCGTGAATACTTGCGTCGAGAAGTTCTGGAAGGCAGCAAGGTTCTGTGGTGTCTGTAATAGAATGTCCAGTTGGTTTTCAGTGAAAGGGATGGTATTTGCTAGGTCTTGCCTCAGGTCCTCGTAGAGAAGGTGGAACCACTTCTCCTTGACCCCCGCAGTAGCAAATGTCTATGGGTATTAGGCCTAGTTGGAAGAGCTTCTCGTTCAACGAGCCACGCCCAGTGACTAGGAATGATGTCTCAAGAGTTAGACAGAGCCACTTCTGCGCTGACTTAGAGGAAGGGAGAGTTACATCCGGCAGAAATCTCCTTGTAACTGCTCCCTTGGTGGAAGTGTCCAATCTTGTGTGCCAGATGTTTATCATCTCATTATAACAGCGTGTTTTCTCTGCCTTAGGGTCAGTTTTCAGGTTTAGCTCAATGTCCAAGATCTTGGTTGGAATTTTCTTGTTGATTATAAAGGTCAGGCCACGGAAGGTCACATACAGGTCCAGTGAAAGGGTCCCAGCTAAGACCTGGAGGATAGCAGCAGTGGATACTGTCCTGCATACCCTATGGATAGCCAGAAGCATTGTCCGTTGTATAGAGCCTAATTTGCCTATCATATTTACCAATCTAGCTCGGTGGAACCAAGCACCTGCAGCATACGTCATGATCGGAAGGAAGACGGCGTTATAGTGCAGCTGAAGCGACCGCTTGGACAGGCCCCATTCGTTCCTGGTGATTCTGATGATTGAGCCTGAAAATTTTTTCACCTTGGAGCTGAGATGGATGAGGTGGAGGTGAAAGCTTAATTTATGATCCAGAACCACCCCTAGCACAGTGGTCTGTGTGACAATGGGAAGTTGTACCCCAGAGACTTTAACTTGCGGAGGCCGCCTGAGGTCCAGGTTATTTTTAAAGAGCATCATTTTAGTCTTGCTTGGATTTATCCGTAGTTTATTAAGTGCAGCCCAGGAAGAGAGGTCGTCAAGGACCCGATTAACATTGTCTTCTATGGCTTTGCGAGAGCGGCCGGACACCACTATCGTGAGATCGTCTGCAAAAGCAACAATCTTGGCATTGGAAGAGGAGCGGGAAAGCCAGTCTTGTAGGATCATATTACACACGAGAGGTCCCAGGACTGAGCCCTGAGGACACCCCCAGGTGATTGGCCTGGGGACATGATGGTATTTTGACTGTAGAATTACTGTTCTATCTGAAAAGTAGCTTTGAAAAAGTTTATAGAGATGACTGGAACAGGAGGCTGTCCGGAGGCGTGCCAGAGCACTGCCCCACGAGGGGGGCGCGTTTGACAGTGTCAAACGCGCCCTCGAAGTCAATGAAGATAGCAAGTTCAAATTTTGCTTCAGAGTTTTCTATGTGCAGAACTAGATCGAAGAGAGCCTCCTCACAGGATCGTCCTGGAGTGAAACCATACTGGCAGGGGGAGAGGAGATTGTGCTTGAAAGAGAGCTGTGGTCCTGAGCGCCATAAGCCGCTCCAGTATTTTGCCAAAGTTTTCAAGTAGCGCAATTGGACGGTGAGAGCGCGGGTCAGTAGGGTTTTTGTGTTGCTTCTTAATTAGTCTCAGTAGCGAGATCTTCCAGTCCACAGGAAAACATCCCTCCTGAAGACATTTGTTGTACAGTAAGAGTATATACTCTGGCCGAAAGTTGTAAAGACGGAGGATGAAACTGTATTCAATGAGATCTAATCCTGGACATTTTTGGATGTTAATATTTTGAAGAACTGCTGATAATTCTTCCAAGGTGAAAGGTTCTGTGGTTTCATCTGATTCATAACTGTTGTTTGCAGTACGAATAGCAGTATAATAAATAAATATGTTCAGACAAGTCCTAAGCAGTGTCGTCTGGTGGAAATAGCTTATCAAGGATATGATTGGCTGAGTCCTGCCAGTTGGAAGTCTCCCGGGAGTCTGCAATTGCTGTGCTGAAGATGTCTGGATTGTAGGTTTTGTCCCGCATGATCTTGTAGACTAGGCCCCACGGATTCGTCGTGCCAGATTCTCTGACAAAGTCAGACCATGTTGCCTTCTTCCTAGCTGCAGTAGCCTTTGTGTATTCATTTTTCTTAGCGATGTAGTCGCTGTATAGTCGTGCTACTTCTGGGGCTGGCCAGTCACGGCGTCGCTGGTAAAATCGGCGAGCTCGGTGGACGGACCGTCTAAGCAAGGTGAGTTCCTGAGTCCACCAAGGGCATACAGTGGGACGGAAGATTTTCTTCTTGGCAGATTTATAAGAGGCCTTCTGGACAGCTTGCTGCAGGGTGGTAACTAATTCGTCAGCAGTGCGGACACTGTATTGGGTTGGATCCCTGGGAGGGAAATTTGAGACAACAGACCTTTCGAAAGCTTCCCAGTCAACATTTCTGATGGAAAATCTAACAAAGTCCGGAATCCTAGTTTCATTGGTGTTTATGGTTGTAGTTAATGTTATGAAGAACAGGATAATTCTGTGATCGCTAATTGTCCAGTTGGGAATGACTTCCCAATTGGAGACTAGAGGGCTAAGTTTCCTTGTGGAATTGGTGAGATCAATGTTTGACTCTCCAATGGAGCTGCTGTAAGTTGTATACTGACTAGGCTGATAGTGGATCGTTAGATTCCTGCTGATGATGAAGTCCTCAACCAGCATTTCCCGGGTGTCGGTAGACGAACTGAACCAGAATGGTGATTTTGCGTTGGCATCAGTGGCTATGAGGAGTGATTCGGGGCCAATGAAGTCCAGGGCGTACTCCAAGAAGTTAAGGGAGTCATTGATATCTGCTGATGGGGGGCATCCCATATGCAGTTCAAAGAGGTTCAAACCGCAAGGCTTAAACTTTACAGTCGTTTCATGTTCGCCCTGTGAACTAGCTTACATGCTTCTGGTACATTTAGAATGGTTCAACCAGATTTGAGAGACAAAAAAAAAAAAAAAAAAAACAAACCACAATAGTCACACCTTTATTTGGCCCTGGCAGATTTTACTACTTCACAGTGACATTTTTAAGCGGTTTTGTGGGGGGGGGGACCACCGGTACTGCCAACAGGTACACACACTATGCCCACTATTAGAGTCACTCGAAGAACTAACTCATATACCCATGTGTAAATTTCCATAAATTTCGTACGTTCTCTGGTCGAGTTGCCTGTTTTTCTGGACGAAAAACCAGCGTTTCCTTGCTGTCCGTGCCCAAAACCGACTAACTCAGCCACGTTATTCCTTGAAGTTTCTGACGGGATTCGAACCAGGGCCTTTCTTAATCGGTGCGAGGAGGACGGCGATTATAAGCGCTGTGGTACTCGCGTGTGACTGAGGCTTTATTTTGCCAATCTCAGGCAGAGGGACGGGGGGATTAAGTCAGAGAGAGAGAGAGAGAGAGAGAGAGAGAATATGGTCTTTCCCTCTTGAGTTATGCCCAGCTTTTCAGCCCGCACAACATGCAAATCAGCCCATGAGCGCACTCCTACAGGCAAAATACAATAAACGGATATTCAAATTATTTTAATAGCACAAGCTCCAGTGCCATTAAATTAATGATTTGAATTTTTTTTAATTTTTTATTATTTTTTTTTCGCCTGATCTACCACCCTCTGGGTAGCTTAGTTAACACCATAGAGCGTCGTCAGCCACTCTTATGCACAGAGTCTCGGTTCGGTTCCCTCGATGACTGCAGAAGAAATTTCTGCTTCAGTCGACCCGTAAATAATATTAATAGATAAATACACGATATGGATATGAATGAAATACACGATATGGATATGAATGAAAAGTTCCGATTCCATTTAAAAAAAAAAAAAAAAAATTGTCTCTTGATGTTGCTTTCGTGGCTAGCACAGAGGTTATATCATCATCGCCGACCGGGCTAGCCAAGTGGGAAATGTGCCTGGCAACCCAAAGGTCGCGGGTTCGAATCCCGCCTCGGGCTTGGATCACAGTAAAATGCAAAAACCTTGGGAGGTGCATTATGGTCACAAAAGCTGATGCGCCAACAACTAATAAAAAAAAAATATATATATATATATATATCATCATCGGCCTCCCACAACATGTGGAAAGGGCTTCGTTCGAATCTGTCAATCACGTGAGGAAGTTTTATAAGTTTTTTTTCACACTGTGGACGAGTTAGTCGGCCTTCAGCGAGGGTAGTATACCGGAAGCTCGGGTTTTTCGTCTGACAAAGTAAGTAAACCGACCACATCAACTAAGGTAGCCTGCTTACATACTTTAAGCAATTTTGATATGAAATTACTTTTCCCGCAGGAGATTACAATTTTTCGATTCCGGTTTTTCAGTATTATTGGAATGGATGCCATATATTATTAAACAATAGCCAACAGGAATGAATCAAAGTAAAAAGATATTATAGTAAGGAGGAAAAATAGGCAGTTTAAGGTTGCTCACTAGACTTTTCTCAAGTTAAGGCTATGAGGCCTTTTAAGAAAATGAAAAATTATGAAAAACCTAAGGTTAAAAAAAAATCAGGCACTTAAGTAACTAATCATTCTAGTAATTAATTTTACTTTTGGTCAGTTAGCTCTCAATTGCCTCAAGGAAACTAAGACCATGAAATATCAATACAATGTATCTGTAAATTGTGTATTTTATAGTCGGTCTTCCTGTTGTATTTAATAAAAACCTGAGTTTCGGAGAAAAACCATGTAACTCTCGCCAGAGTCAGACTAATCGGTCGCGGTATGAGACAGCCCATAAAAGTTTCTCCTGCCTCAATCGAACCCAAACCACTTCCACACGGTGTAGAAGTATTCTGATTGTAACCACTGCGTCAGCAGCGAGGGCTCTGTTTGTGCGGGAGCGTGTGTGCTCCCTCAGTGATTTTAATCAATACCGTGCTGCAACAATTGGACTGTGATTGTTGTTGCAAGAGTGATCTAATCAATATTGGTAGAGGCACTGAACTATAACGTGTGTTTCAACAATGATTTCATTAATGCTGCTGTTGTTGCTTTAAAGCAACTAAGGCTATGGGACCTCAGTGTACCGTAAAACTTGCGTGCATTCTGTGGTCGTTTTGCCTGTTTTATCGGATGGAATCCCCGAGTTTCTTGGGGAAAACGCGGCGGACATGCAAACTTTGCCCGAAACTGACTAACTCAGCCACAGTGTGATATAAGCTCATCAAAATCCCTCCCACATTTACATTAATACTGTGTTTGCGCGACTGTATTTCATCAATGGAAAAATACTAGTTATTTGTTATTTGGTTTTAGGAGCATTAGCAACTAAGGCCATATTGTTCCGGGATATGCGGTGGTCATTCCCTGACCTTTCCGCATCCTCCGTATTTGGTGGTGACGGGCTCGAACCCCGGTCTAATCAAGAAGCGTGTGCTACGCACTGCTGCTCCTTCCCACCTGGCTACGGAAGCGCCTGAAAAATACTAGTAACATCATCTTGCATTAATGGATTAATAATTGTAACAGACCAACTGAGGTTGTTGTTATGAGACAACAATTGACATGACCACATTGCGACAACAGATTGTGTTTTGCACATAACAGTACCAAATAGAGGGTGACAAGTGGACTAATAAAGAATAATGGCCGAATACACGTGTCCACACGATCCACTGAGATGACTAATAGCAGAACCGACTGGATCTTATCTATCTAAAGTTGTTTTACGAAGCCTACTCTCACTCTCTGTCTCTCCCAAACTATTTGAAAATTCCCAGAATATTGTGTGCATCGTAAAGATTTCTAGAGGTACTTTTAGCCATCTTTCAGACTGCTTGAAATTTAAGGCCATAGTCCCCATGACGACGATTTACTTTAAGAAGCAAACATTATCTGAAATGACGCTTTATAACAAATCTCTCTCTCCTCAGCAGCGTGGCAGATGGAGAGATAGGGACGAAATGAATGGCCAGTAAAAATGTGTCATTCGAGTACTTGGAGGCCGCTGTTAATGGACAACACTGTTTATTTTCCGGGGTACTCAACTTCATTTTTCTCTCAAGCCAGCGAGCAATAATCCTGGTGCGAGAAGGCCCGAGTTAGAGCTGTTTGCTATTCTTTACCTCTGTCTCCAGCTCCATTGTCACACCATCCCACGAGCGTAGTGTCATTTCCTCGGATTTCTCAGAAGTGTCGCTTCAGCCGTCCACTGCGACACGAAAAGACAAATACGGCGGTGTCCTCCCCGGCTATTGAGCAGAAAGCCGTTCCTCACGACAGTCATTAGGAATGGCGTTATGCCTAATCCCTTGGACGTGCGAGATCCACCGCAGCCCCTTTTCCAAGCTTGCGGCCCCAGGGAGGGGCTGTCGCTGCAGCTGCGCTTGTTTCCCAGTAACGACTAGCTGTCCATCATTCGTCACCGGCGGCCATCTCTTTCCCCCGGCCCGTGAGTGCGCGCGCTCGTGTGTCTCCCTGACCCGGAGCATACTCGCCAAGACGACGCTTCGCGGAAAGCTGTCGATCATTCTCGACAGTGTGCTCGCCTTGTTCTTCACCCCGCAGAGCCTTGAGGAAGATGTGGGGGATGCTGGGTGACAGGCAGTAAGTGTGTGCAGATCAGGGCCTCGCGGGACTGCCATCTACCTAGCCGTGCAGTGGAGCTGCCATGCTGGGTCTTCACACAGACAGCTCCTATCGCTCCTGGTACGCCTGGTTGACCTGGCGACGGGCTGTGACATAACTCACCAGAGGAGCTGTCTTACCATCAGCGGGTGAACGAAGAACACCGTGCACTCTTCCATGGAAAAAGACGGAGGACTGGGGAAGGTAGCGATAATCTTTGTAGCAGTTAAAATTCTTGTAAGACACCTTCTTGTATTTTAGAGTCCCGGTGAGGTCAAACTAGACGAGACAAATCACTCGTGGAGAAAATAAAAATGTCCGACTGAACACTTCTTAAGTGGGTTCTTAGGGTCATAAAGTAACGTGCATCGCGCACCGATTGAAAATGTGCAGCGAGGGTGGCTCCGCTATTAAGTAGTTTAAAATGAACGAACTGGGCTTTGAATATACTCATGGCAGCGAAGATGAATATGACCGTTAATTCTCCAAATTTCTTATCGAGCGTATGGCACCTACAAACACGAGAGGCACACAAGTTATTGCCTCTCCTGTTTCTTCTAAACTAAGGAGGTATATTTAAAATTACTTCTTGTCAAGTGATTATCGTCTCTAGCGTATCGTAGATTTCATGGCAACGTTTTTGACTCAAGTTCTAGAAATCAGATGGCATAAACTTACAACCAAATATTCCACCTGTGTTCAGGCAATGATCTGGGCAGAGGACGAAACCACATGACCATCAAATAAGCGGGGGAGAGAGAAAGAAATCATTCGCTATCATCAACGTGGTCCTGTCATACCTTTGACAGTATAGATTCTGTATGCAATGTTCCCGAATATATTTAGGCCGAACTTAGCCAAGTGGTCAAAAGCGTGAGTGCAGTAGCACACACTCTTTGGGGGTGGACCGTCGTTCAATTCCGTATGACTGCTAAATACGATTAGCGATTGTATTCATGAGTTATTGTAAACTCCTCTGACCTGGTCGTGTCGGACTATAAACAAGAACATATTGTGGGTTGGCATTTTCAGTACGCCAGATGGAGCCACTATCCCAGGAATGGCATGCCCAATTGTTTCGTAAAAAGATTTCTTGGGAGTGAGAAAAAGCTTTGTTTTCCACCATGACAACACCTGTTTACATAAGAGTATTTTCCTGATCAAGGTTCTGATTCTAGTTTAGTAATCCATTATTAGGCTGAACATGCTATTTACAGAAGCGTACCAAGCAGATACACAGCAAAATTATAATTTATACGTAAAATGTAAAACTTTAATCATAAAAAGAATGCATTACATTCTTTATGAAGTTCTTATACTCCTCTAAACAGTCTTTTAAATGTATCGATCACTTGAAGAAATGACCAGAAATAAGAAACATTCCAAAAGTGAATCGAATAGTTTTTCCACCTGAAATGAAATTAAAGAGTTAATGGAATTCTGATAGTAAAAATGGATCTCAATTTTTGTTTGTATCACTAAGAAAACCATTTGTTATATCGTAACTATCAATCCAGAAAACAGCCAGATCATTCCCCGCAACCCAAAGAACTACCTAGCATTATCTACTGCTTGGGTTGAGAACAATATAGGGAACTTCTACAGGTAAGACTGTTTTCCAAAATGAGATACGGATTATTTCTTATGTCTACATGAAGACAAGAGAGAAAGAAAGAAAGAAGACATGCATGCTGCTACTTTACTAGTACAATTAAATAAATTTAGCAAAACTTGCTTCGATACAATTTAGCAAATTGTACTAATTTACTAGTGCAATTATTTTTTGTTTATAAAAAATGAATGAGGTCTGGTAAGGGTATAATAGTACAGACAGATCAGTTTTAAATACAACATTGATGATTTTGATTTGATTTGGTAGTTGTTGGCGCATCGGCTTCTGTGGCCATATTGCACCTCCCAAGGTTTTTGCAGTACTTTGATCCAAGCCCGAGGCGGGAATCGAACCCGCGACCTTTGGGTTGCCGGGCAGGTACTTTACCCACTCGGCTAGCCCGGTCGGCTCACCATTGATGTATGAACCTTCAATATCGTGTATGCGTGGGCATACTGAAAATTAAACAAATCTCTTTGGAAACTTCAGTGAAACTAATTGAGCTGCATTAAATTTCAGTTTAATATAATTTAAAATGCCTCTAAATATGGTCTAATTTCACCATTTTCCGATTCCCTTTATTTCTATGAGGTCTTTTGATGCGTAAACATTACATGCAGAAAATATTACATCGTTTGCAATAACAGAGGGGGCCTTGACAATATAAAAATCACCAGTGAAGCAATTTTTAATCGGATGCATCGCGTTTTATTGCATTCGTTTTGCAAAAAGTTCCAATCTTTTGAGTACGCAGTGTATAGACAGAATGCTTCTGGCTGCATAGACAGAAGCGGGTATTTTGCCATTTCTTCACTGTAAAGAGAGCATCAGCAGTTAATTAGTGACGGGGTGCGAGACTTCTGTCAGATATTTTAGTGGGGTTATATTTCTCGCTCTGACACCTCAAGGCCTACACGTGCAACCGGACATTCTCCCAGATATGTTATCTCCTGAAACCAGCATGGAGTTCTTGGTGACAGTGCTGACAATAAAAAGTGAAAAACTCAAAATATGGTGGCCATTTGCTAAACTTTCTCCTTCCGGCCACTGCAAATATTTTAATGAAATCCCAGTCGTATGGATGTCGTAACCCCGCATGGGCAGCGTCGCCTTTCGTACATATCCCCAGTTGTGTAGGAGATCTAGTAGGCTGTTGGAGTTCTATAGTTTCCTAACGCAGGTCGCAGAGTAACTATTTACTGTTAGCGAGTCAGTAAATCACATTAACTCCATCCAACATTATTTGTTAAGCTAGTAAATTGTAAGCATTGACATGCGTTTAATTTTAGCTATGAGACTAAATAAAACGTAAAATCATGTCTAGGGAAAGTATATCGGGAAAATAGCACTTGATCTTTTGTCTGCAGTCAGATAGTCGGATGGCTGTATGTGTAAAACATTCAGTTATACTGTCTGGTTTAATGAATGCCTTAACGCTATGCTATTGATTCAAACGAAAGTGGAATTAAAATTGCTCATTGTAGTTCAACAATGGGACCATTACAAATATTTATAGCCTTCGAGCAAACAGAGTCGAGTACATGAAATTTTGCATGGGGAACTTATAATCATGGGAAATACAGTTTCCAATGTTGGTCCTCTCGGTAAGGTATGACGTCATACATTGAGAAAGTAGAAGGATGGGATAGGATTAAAGGGAGAATTCCATTGTGAGAGTGCAAGGAACTGTATCAATAATTCTGAAAGCGCGGCATACCTAATAAGAATGCAGTTTTGTATCTAGTTTATCAATTTTAAAGAAAAGGGGTATCTTTGATCCTAGGAAAAGTTAAGAGTTCCTTGATACTATAGGGAACAGGTGTTTCAAGATAAATTCACTCTTATCCTTCTATAAAATAAATGGGAAAAATTTGGCATATTCATACTAATCATTTCGTTTAATTATAATCTAGAACATATGTCTATTGGTTCTCATTTTCAAGACAAAGGATGCTGCCTTTCCAAGGATCACGGCGAAGCATCATGTGAACGACGAATAAGGGTAACGTGTAGGGGCAATAAGAGTTTGAAATTTTATAAAAATATATAGACCATTTAAAAAATCTGTTAGATTATTAACGTTTAGGGGTGATATCAATTTTTCAAACATGATTCCACTATATAACAGTTTGCCATCACATCTCACAGGAGGTGTGCACCAAGATATTATTACTCTCATTTATGATTTCCATTATTTTGAACTTTTTAAAACTAAGAACATTTTAATTTATTACTGATTTGCTATATATAAAACATTTCCTTTACATGTATACAGATTATTATAGGAGATGTCATGCTTCTCAACTAAGCTTTCAATTTTTTTTTTTTTTTTTTGAACGCTATTAACACATAACAGTATAATTTTCAGTGAAATATATGAACAAAGGTTACTGCCGAGACTGAAGCAGGTGAAAGAAAACTTAATTCAATGAGTTTCAAGTTCAACAGTGAAAAGATATCGGCTAGTTGACATATTTTCTAACGAATTTGGGAGAGAAAGTAGGAGAATGCCTTGGAAATATGTACAAAAAAGGTACGTAGCAGAAACTCGTAAGTTATATGAGACTTCAGCAGAAAAAGTTCTGTTTATACTTTGGCGCAACCACAAGTCAGAGAAGTTTATCACTAAGAATTTTGATAAGAATACAATCATTACCGTATTTTGCATTCACGTGAGCTCCAACCAGTCAACTCAAACACGTGTGCTACTGCACTCCTGCCCTTGACCATTTGGCTACATCAGGCTTTGTAGCTGGAGACAGTTATTTAATCATTTTTTGAAAGAATCGACAAATGGAATATAAAAAAAAACAAGTATCAGGTTACAAGTCACGATGATGCGCACTATCAAATGTGTATCAATTGCTTTCATATTCTGTTAAATACCCCTTTGTGGTATTGCCTAAGTAATTCCACATCCACTTTTCATATATGAAGAGGATACCGAATTCAACGTCGAATAATTTTAAATGATTTCTTTAATATTTAAGGCATACGCATTGATCTATATACATAGCCAGCTTTGTTACATGCCAATATGATACATTTTAGTTATGCATCTTATTGTATTAGTAAGGCCAAATGATGTAAACGATCATTTTCCGCATCAGCAGAAAAGAAAAATAGTAATAATAAAATAAAACAGAATATTCGTTAGGTTTACTAAAGCCACATTTCCACGTGAAGTATAAATTGATTGTATAAATAAATAAATTGTATTTATTTATACATAAGTATAAATAAAATAAATAAATAAATATATTTATACATAAGTATAAATAAATTGACTGCATTTCGGATTTATATGTTGAAATCCTTCTGCGGGCCTGGATTTTTGGTTTGCGATAAGTTTATAATTTCTATCATGGAAGACTGACCTGTGCTGCAGGAGTTACCAAGCTATGCCACTGTAGAGACCCTGTTGTACACACAAACCAACAATTATTCCAGACCCGAAGACGGATTTCAACACAGAAATCCGAAACGTAGCCAATTTTAGTTGTTGGGACTGCTTGGGTCTATTGTAAAGAATTGTCCTCTCTTTCTAATAAACTAAGTAAATACTTTACGTGGTAAAGTGTCTTTATTAAACCTACCTAGTAATTTACACTTAATGTCCTTCTCAAGTTTAATTACAGAATATTCGTACTATTCCCATTCCTACAAGGTAACCAACCACTTTTGCTCTGAACTTAGCCAGACTGTCTTTGCTACGTTGAAAGGCAACCTATTCCAGCGTTCGACGACCCACAATCTACTGCCCATAGGTAAACTTCATAAGGTTTTATACTTGTACCATCCCCAGTTCTTATCTCACCTACGAGGGAAAAACCAGACTTTCCTCATTCATTTTACTCAACCCCTTCAGCACATTATACGCATCTATCAGATTTTCCCTTACATGTTCAGTTGTCAAAATTTGCAGTTCATGCCTTCTAATTCGTTCTTCATACGTGCATTGATTTGTTCTCATCACTAATCTGGTTGCCCGTCTCTTAACTCTTTTCAAAAGTTCTATATCTTCTTTTAGGTGTAGTCTCTAGACTTAAATACAATATTCAAATGCAGTCTAACTATTGTCTTGTAAATAGTACAGAATTATAATGACGTCCTTCTTCCTACTATCAAATGTCCTATAACTCAACACTTTGTGCCTTCCTAGTCGCTTGTTTACACTGCATGTAAAATTTCTTGTCAGACTGAATTGTGACTCTGTGCCACAAACTTTATTTAGAAGCATTAAACTTTAAATTCCATCTTTCATGCATGCAACTGACCCAAGTCTTTTTTTTTTTGAAGCAATATGACCTGGCTGGCATTGTTAACTACCATTTCCACTTTCAAATCAACAGCAGCAAACTTTTGACAGTTCCCTTAGAATTCAGCGGTTTTCAACCTTTTTTTAATAACGGCACCCCTAAGTAATTTATTTTATTTTGCGGCACCCCTACTCAATTTTCTCAATATATATAGAATATTAAAAAATATATATGTTATTTATTACAATAATATTATTATAAAAATTACATTTCATAATACAAATTATATATACAGTATATAATTTTATTCTTTACATAGAGGTACTAAGTAAACATCAATTATAGATCACCACAAAATTAAAAAGATACTGTACACCTTTTTATATTGAAATAATAAAAAGTTTAAGTAACTTGAACCCAAATTACGTGGCACCCCTAGAATGTTGTTGCGGCATCCCGGTTGAAAACCGGGATGCCGCAACAACATTCAATATAATATCAAAATTGTTTCCTGCATCCAACAGGATTTAATAATTTTCCAGGTTTTTTATCCCAGCCTCTCCTCAACTAACCCATGCTCGGATCTATTGAAGATATCATTTTTGTCGAGATGGTGCTGAATAGCATCCCTAACCAGCGACTCCATGATCTTCCCTACCACAGAAGTCAAACTCACTGCTCTATAGTTACATAATCTTTGTGGATTGGGGAAACACTAGCACTTTTCCAATTCAAAGGGACTTCTCGGAATCTCTAATGACGTTCCCATTAACGTTCCTAATGGTTTGATACACTCACATGCAACCTTTTTTAATTATACTTAATTGTATATATACAACCGTCCTTGCAGCCTTGCCCTCCTTTAACCTCAGTAGATTTTCTCTGAAATCATTATATTATATCACATATTTTACAGCAATGCCTGATCATATCTGAAAAAAAGGTAAATGGAAATACCGTTTTAGCTAGCTATATCGCATTTAAATTTCACGATCTGAATCATTATAAAAATTCATGATTTGTTCCTTACCGATTTTTAAAATTGGAAAATGCCTTTTAAAAATAGGAACAATTGGTAAAATAATGCATATTTGGTATATATGGTTGTTTCAGACCATAAAGACTTCAGTAGGAACTACTTAATGCACTTATAGGACGGACTGCAATTTGATGTAGTAGTGTTTAAAGATTCACCTCCCTTTTCCCCCAACACCTGCTTAAAAATTATCAGAAATGAATTTGCGACATCGTTAACAGTACTAAAATTTGTTTTCGGACAAATGCTTCCGGTCATTGTTTTAGGAAATCACATATAAATTACGACAAAAATAAATGATAAAGATTTAAGTTCAGGCCACAATAATCGACATAAGCATTGAGCATGACGCGTTAACAAAATGTCTACACTTCACAGGTTTTACGTATTTACTTTCTCGCGAACCTAGGGGGAAGGTTCCCTCTGTGACTATTATTAGTTGAAACTAAGTTCTGTTCGTACCTCCGTCATGGGATTTCAATTGGCTATCATTGTGCAACTATTTCGTTAGAGCAAGTGTTTTTTTTTTTTTTTTTTTTTTTACGGAGTATCAGCGACTAAAGTCATATTGCTTCGTAATGCTATCTGTAAATTGCGTGTGTTCTGTGGCAGACTTTGTTTTTCTTGACGAAAAACCCGAGTTTCCGGAGAAGAAACCTCGCCTGACACCGACTAAATCAGCCACTTTGTGAAAGAGGCCCATAAAAATTCCTCACGTCGTTGACGGAACTCGAACTCGGGTTTTTTTTCCACCCGGTGTGGGCAGGACGGTGATTCTACCAACTGTGCTACCGACGATTTGATCAAGTATCAAAAATTGTGCTAAAGG
This sequence comes from Mastigoproctus giganteus, assembly GCF_048544385.1. Lineage (NCBI taxonomy): Eukaryota > Metazoa > Arthropoda > Arachnida > Uropygi > Thelyphonidae > Mastigoproctus > Mastigoproctus giganteus. The sequence continues at coordinate 30,515,856 of NC_143581.1, read as the reverse complement.
ATTTGCTTAACGGAAAAAAAATTTTCCGTTAAGTTTTAGCAAATGAAAACCACTTTAGAAATTGGAAAACAGGTTTTGAGATTCGGGTTGCATATCGCAAAATTTTCTAGCGACGACCGACAAACTGAGTTAAAATAAATTTATTGAAATAAATAAATAATATATACATAAAATACTAAAACAGATAAAATATAAAATAGGATAAAAGCGTTAAAATATACTGTAGATTTCGAACTGATGAAGAGGCACTTCGTCTCGAAAGCTACTGTATATTTTAACGCTTTTATCATATTGTATTTTAACGCTTTTATTTTATCTCTGTTTTAGTATTTTATGCATACAGAATATTATTTATTTATTTCAACAAATTTATTTTAACTCAGTTTGTCAGTCGTTGCCAGAAAATTTTGTAAAAACCAGTTTAATTTTCACAATCAAGCTATGTATACTATCCTACCAAAAATTATGGGATATCCTCCTGACTGTCGAAAATTGTGTGTGACTATAAAATATGCAAATATTTTTTATGTACACAGGTAATCAGCGGTCAGCCTAGAATTCATTTCAAACGAGTACGCCGAACGATACACCCGAAAAGAGCTAAGAGAATTTCAGTAGGGAATGATAATTGGACACCAGGTGAGAAAATGTCTGCGCTGCTACTAAGGAATTGAACATTCCAAACTGGTATTGTATCGACAGCTGGTAACGTGATGAAATGAAAGTCCATAGCCTGAAAAATTACCAGGTTAACTTAAAACACTGAGCGACACGAGCAAACGCACCTTGAGACGGCTAGTCATCCCAACTCGCCATCAGATCCTAGAAAATCGGAGTCTGGAGCTGCGAGCAGCCAAAAGAAAACCTGTAAGTATTTTCACGACATGTAGACAGGTATATATCATTAATTTTCAAACAAGGCCTGCAGAACACAACCCTTTGATGATAAAAAAACATGCACACCGAATCTGGAATATGGATCAACTGAAATCGGTGAATAAATACATATTTGTTCATAACTGAGTTTTCAATGGCTTTTGGTAGGATAGTGTTGATGATAATCAACTGAAATAAAGTTCCTTTATGCAAAATACAAACTGTTCTGCGGCTGTGCTTCTATCTGATATTTATTGGTGAAACACACACTTTTCAGAGTATTTCACACAGTGCAAAATCAGGGTCATCATGTTGTTCATCTAACACGGTGACATAAATTATATTGGTTACAAGACGATGGTCAGATTGCATTTGGAGTATTGTTTTCAGCTCTGGAGACGGTACAAAAAAAAAAAAAAAAAAAAAAAGAAAACTGGAGAAGGTTCAAAGAAGGGTGACCAGATTGGTGACAAGTGCAAATCGATGCTTGTTGTTTGTTTGTTATTTGGTTTTTAGGAGCATTAGCAACTAAGGCCATATTGCTCCGGGATATGCGGTGGTCATTCCCTGACCTTTCCGCATCCTCCGTATTTGGTGGTGACGGGCTCGAACCCCGGTCTAATCAAGCAGCGTGTGCTACGCACTGCTGCTCCTTTTCACCTGGCTACGGAGATGCCCGCAAATCGATGCACACACACACAGACATCTAAGGGGAGACCTAAACGAAGTGTATAAGGTGCTGAAAGGGTTGGGTAAAACGAATGAGGAAGGCCTGTGCCCAAGGGGACACAAATATAAAATCGCAGGGAATAAAAGAAGGCCGGACCTCATGAAGTTTACCTAATGAGAGTACTGTCAAGCAGTAGGAAAAGTCGCCTCCAAAAATGACTGAAATCAGAGTTGGATGGTTATTTTGCGGGAATGAGTATAGTATAAATAGTCTGTTTTTTTATTGTTTTGCTTTTTTTTGTTTGTTTGTTTTGATTCTGTAAAAGTCCCATTGCTTACATCATTTGCCCTTACTGTGATTGGCTCATGGCGAGTATGATTGCTGCTCTGATACACTGTATGGAAAAGGTCTGGGTTCGAATCCCATCGGAGAACTTTTAATGGGCTTTTTTTTTTTTTTTTTTTTTTTTCACGTCATTGGTCGAGTTATTCGGCCCCATAAGGTTTTTTACGTGTTTCTTTCTTCCCCCCACGGAAACTTGGATTTTTTTTTAAATTTAACAAAACAGAAAAACAAACCACACAATACGAGTAATTAATAAACACAATATACTGACGTCTCATGGGTTTAGTTTCCCCAACAAATTCTAAAATGTTCCCATTATTTTTTCATAAATAGGAAATATAAAGGAACTAGATATTGGGTTTGCTTTATGCCTCATTCTCTTCCCATTAAAAGCTGATTTCACAACTAATGTACATTTTATTTACTTCAGAATTGACCGCTAAATTAAAAAAAATTCAGTGCATTAACGTGGCGTGCATGTATGCGTATTGGCTCCAAAGCAATTAAGGCTGTGAGGCAACAGTATATTATGTCTGTAAATTGCATGTATTCTATGGTTGATTGATGTTGGCTGAACAAAAAACTCCGAGTTTCCGGAGGAGGGGGATAAACAGAGAGAGAAAAAAGCAAATTCCCAGCGCTATTGACGGGATTTCGAACCGTGCACTTTTTATATTGTGTGATGAGAACGTTGATTATATCTACTGTGCTGCCCACGACGGCAAAATAAAGCGGCAACGCACACTCCACGTCTCTAAAGTGCCAGGACCGACTGCATAAAAAAAAAATAATAAAAAAAAAAAAATACAAGATACTTACGAATTGCTGGCTTTCTTTTCCTTCAAAGTTATCTTCCCCTGCACTAACAGTTACCAGCGTTGCTGAAGGTCACTGAAACAGTTTTAAAAAGGAATTTCTGGAATATTAGTCATGAGATCTGTCACGGTCGTTTAAATAGCATGAATGCCCGCTTACCGATAACATTTCATTGCTTGTTTGTGCCTTGGAATTTGAAAAACGTCCAGCAAGGACCGACCAGGTGATTTGTTTTTTACCAAAAACAGCTGGTTGGTTTCCAACAACTGTAATGGCTGTTTGGAAGAATTTCACAACCGATCAGCGCATTCAACATTGCATGAGGATGGGTTGCCGAAGATTCTTAAACTGTTTTCTCTTCCATTGCATAAGTGACTGGACCTGCATCACATAAGCTTGACGCAACAGGTCACTGGTTGTACTCCAGTTGAATCAGCAACATATTGTCCAATATATTACTAACTTAAGCTTGTTGTTTGTTTGTTATTTGGCTTTTAGGAGCATTAGCAACTAAGGCCATATTGCTCCGGGGATATGCGGTGGTCATTCCCTGACCTTTCCGCATCCTCCGTATTTGGTGGTGACGGGCTCGAACCCCGGTCTAATCAAGAAGCGTGTGCTACGCACTGCTGCTCCTTCCCACCTGGCTACGGAGGCGCCTACTAACTTACTCAAAGGGCCCTCTACACCGTGAAAGAAATAGAAAAGAATTTCGTGTTATTATTGTAACAAATTACAACTCAAACAGATAAACCATTACTTTATCAGTTTTAAACTCGAGCTCGGCACAGTTCAAGTCTACACCTTGATAAAAATGGCAGCAAAGGGGAAGTATGATACTTTCTACTTCAGCTCAAAGAATGAACACTTTTCAATGTTTTTATTTTCCTACGGGTTACTTGAATGGGCCAACACTTATAACATCCCATGAATAAGCCGAGGATTCTACTTTTTATGTAACGCCAGAAGCTAAATTGGTTATTAGATTCATCTAACAATTCGTAGATACTACCTGTAGGGTTTACTGGGTTATTCCATATATCTTTCCTAGCTGTGTGTTCGCATATCTGGTTTTCTGAATTACAAAGGAAAAGGTGATGAAGTGCTTGTTCACAAGGTGGCCTATTCTCGCAGTCCTGGAGAAACTGTTTAATAAAATCAACAGCTAACTGAACATCATCTCCACTTATTCCGTGAATATTTGATATCATCCGAGCAATATCCTTTTCACCCGTAACCACCTTGTTAATTAAAGGTTCCGTGACTCCTTTCCACACATCGAGAGTGGTGGCAGAACGGTGTTTAGTATCAAACTTAGTGAATCCTTTTCTCAAAGGAGTGCCTGCTAATGTCTCTAAAGACATGATGCCAAATCCCCAAAGATCAATTTTTTCGGGAGGAAAATTATCCGCTGTATCATTATTAATTTCTGGAGGGCAGAACACAATGGGCAGGCCAACTTCTTTCTTTCGTACCACACTGTGGGTTGTCAAGAAACTAAAGTCAGACAACTTGGCATCCATAGTATCGCAAATAAGGACGTTATTCGTCTTGACATCGAGATGGTAAAAGTTCTTGTTGTGAAGATAACACAATGCAACCAGTATCTGATGGATCCACTGTTTACATAGCTGAAAACTGTTAGAAGCCTTGTAAAAGTCTCCGCAAATTAGTAACTGTTTAAGATCATTCACAGCTCTGGGCATAACAAATGCATAGGCGAAATCAAACTTAAATACTTTACTGACAGCGAGTATGTTTGGATGCTTAACTTGTGGCCACAAACATAGTTCTCCGTCTAAAGGCTTAAGCACTATTTTAACCGCTACTTTTGATTCTTTTGTATCCACCATCTCCACTACCTTGCCGAAAGAACCTCTTCCTAACTCACCCAAATAGTTAAGTCCATGGTGATCTCGTAAATTCAGCATTATTCGTTGTATTCTATAATCTTCTTCTTCGTCCTCTTCAAAGCCATCAGCATCGCTATCTTCATCATTGTCGTCCTCCATAGAGAAAACGGAGCTCTTTTTCCGTTTACTATGCTTAATTTATGCGAAACTCAGTTTTTCAGATTCCCTTTCATTGTTTGAAGTTTCCTCCCATCAATGTTTTAAGCAACAATTAAACTTCTTTGATCATTTCAATTCAGTGACATCATTAACAATTGACTGTGGTCTGCTTTTCAGCCGAAAAATAAACCGGATTTTAACTCATTTCCTAACAATTTTTTTTAATTAAAAATTTCATTCATTCTAAACAGATGAAATATCGAGACCAGGGGGGGAAAAAAAATCATACCTCTCCAAAAAAAACGTTTCAAATAATAGAGAAAACTGTGATGACATATTGGCACTCTAATTCAATGGGCATCGACCAAACCAAGACCCGCATTTTCCTTACTAATGAATCAGTTCATATATTCCTTCCTTGTGAAACGCGCCTTGGGGAATTATTAGCTTCATCTCAATGTCTCTTGGAATTGATAACGTCAAAGGGTCAATACCGCCATCCAAACTCCTCTCACGGGGATCCTAACACACGAGTGACCTTTCTCATGACGCTGTAGGTCAGGTGAACACAGACGAACACGCATATGTGTGTGTATGCAGTCCGTGACAGACATCCGAAGAATAATTTAGCATTCAGCATCGCTAGAAGTAGTGATTGATAACATTATGCATACCTCCACGTCACAGGAGAGGTCTAAGCATCGCCAATAGCTGAATATTTAAGCTGAATCTCATACCTCACATCAATTTGATATTGTTCGGAGGGTAATCGGATTTCCTAAGAATTAAATAATGGATGCTTCAAAGGCTGTCTCATAATACAATTCCAGTTACTATTTTTGAAGTCTTATCTTCTAAAAACTGAACGAATTAAATTAAATAATTAATTGAAAAGTTAAAAAATTCAAACAAATAAAATTCTTAAAAAAAACAATAGAATCGGTAACTTAATTTTGAAGGAATACTTTCAAATACACGAACTTATCCGGTTATTAATATCAATTTAAATATCAAAACTGATACTCTAAACGTTCTTAGGCAGTGTTTCCACTCCCCCCAATGCATATCATTTTTGTGTCTCAGGTGGTAACCACGGACCACTTTTATATTTGAAGTGGAGGAAACGGGTCACAAAAAATATTAAAATATACATACACATATATTAAATACATTGATATGTAAACTTACTTAACACATGTAGTATACGTTAGGTTGTTATCTGTAGAAGAAACTGCATCTCCCATCATAGTTAATGGGATTGTTGGTACCGCGGACCACGGGTTGGGAAACACTGTTTTAAAGGCATTTTGGTTACAAACCTACAGTTTATCCCATTCTAAATGATGGGGTAAACTGCAACGAGCTAATGATCGGGATTTTGTTTAGAATATGCCACTAGGTAACTAAGGCCATGAGACGGTAGTATATCCTTTCTGTAAACTGCATGTTATCTATGGTTGTTTCTTCCGAGTGTGAAATGAAAACAGACAGAATTTGCTGAAGAGGGGAACCATGCGCCCCTCGCCCGAGACCAACGCCATCCACCGCGCTGCCACGAGGAGACCGATAATAGAGGTAGATAAATACAGAGACAATTTATAAAATCGAAGTTCCGAGGAGTTTCTACTCTTTGAGGTCTGAATAGTGGGGGTAACCTTTGGGTTCACCAGAGGTCATCCAAACGCTGATACTGCACTTCAACTACAAAGTCTTGTCTCAGGAAGAGTAAACATAATGCGAAAAAAGTGAATTCCCATTAAAAATCGCGCATTATGCAAATGACCATAATTAATATACCCATTTAATTAATATGGTACTCTTTCATTATAACAGACATTATACAAACGATCTTAATTAGCATCCGTGCCTAATTACTGCAATTATAAATGTTCTTATAACTTTTCTAGTACATATAAGAACCGGTAAATTCGAGTTATGTTTTCTTTTTCTCTGTCTCTTTTCCTGGAATGTGTACAGTGTGTTTCGGGGCATTTCATTTGACTGACGTTTCTATGTTTGCACTAGGATAACCGAGATGGGCAATTTGCGTTTTTGTGTGGATATTATGTGTAGTTTTAAAATTAAACATATTTCGTTACGGTATTGCAAACAAGACAATTACACAGAGAAACAGAGCAGAAGTACCGCAGTTTGTTTTTATCCCCCCCAAGATTTTGCCTACAAAGAAGAGTATTAACAGAAATTCTCAATGCCAAAAAAAAAAAAAAAAATAAAAATAATAATAATAAATATACGATAAATAAATGCGTTACCAGTTCATTTACTATTAGTTGAAGAAATTTTTGCATCTTTGGCTTTTTTAAATACCGAAAACGGCTATGTTAATATGCCACATACAAAGCAAGCGATGTGCATTATCCAAGATCTTGGCCTATTACTACAAAGTGTGCAGCATGCTCTACTGGGATCACGCGAAAAGAGACTTCCGTACCTTCTATTTTCAGCTGACAGGGTGAATTATGAAAGTACAAACCGGTCTATTGTGTATCCCATTAATAATGGGATTGCATAATGATGAAAGTTGTGCAAGAACAAGCCTGCAGTTTACTCATTCAGGGCACGGTTCTCGCAAAAAAATATGTAAATTTAACAGGAAAAAGCGCGATATTAATGCAGTTAAGTTTCAATTTCCCCGCTGCAGCCTTTAAAATATACCGCATTCGTGTACATGGTGCTACCATCTAGTGGAAGCATATGGAACTAATAACAAAAGTCAAAAAAAGGAGTGAAATGTTCATACAAAGAATGCCAAAATAATTCATTAACATTAAACTACAGTATGTATTTCTTTAGATTCACGTATTTGGGTAAGGGTCCTCTTCGTCTATACTCGTTCAGTTTCTTTGAAAATTTACTGTTCGAATAACAGCATATGAAGAGGAAAAAGGTCCAATTTAAGTACATTTCAAATACTGTACATACATTGAAATAAATATTTTTAGCGCTCGTAATAAGTTAAGTGATCCAGGTACCATTTGCACCCATATACTGTGTATTACTGAAGAGGCAATCAAGGGAATTTACACCCCTCCCAAAACTTAAAAAATATTTTTGTCTTTTCCATATTTAGTCTGAATCTACAACTTCATTAAAAACGATACTTGGCAGCTTCCCTTAATGGGTACCCCACAGCTTGCACACTCCTCCTGTCATATATTTTTCCCCGAATACAAATAGAAAATTGATTTTATTTATTATAATTATGATACAGTTAAAAAGGAAACAATATTTGTTGAAATATATTTTCATCCTTTTCACAATAAGGAGTCGTGCATTCTCAAATAAACTTTTCACTTGACTGGTGAAAAGTCTTTGCTGAAAAGAAACTGGCATCAAAACTCCTAGGAAATTTTTCAATTAGCAACGGGTACAATGCATCTGTGCCTTCACATGAAACGGGCCCCTAAATCCCAACGAAGGGGGAACTGTCAATCCAACAAAAGAGAGCTCCATCTTACTGACCTTGTCTGCATTATTTCTCGCAACTGGACCTTCTCCTTCCCCTGAATTCTAGGTTCGGCCGTGCTTTTTATTCCTGAATTTCTAAAAATTCTTGAAATTTCATTCTAGATTGGACAGTACTTTTTTTTTTTTTTTTAATTCATTTTACGTAGTACAAATTACGACTGGGTTCCCTCCCAAAAGCTCATTCGTGAAATCGATTGTTCTGAACGCATTTTTCCATATAAAAAAAATGCCATAAGCAATTGCTATTTCATCAGGGTAGCCCACAAAAGTTTATTAATCCATAAAGTTTAAGGAATTAATACTATAACACTGAGTGGACAGAAATCATGGGATACCTACCTAGTAACGGGTAGGCCCACCTTTCGCCTAGATAAGGGCAGTTACACGGCGAGGCACTGAATCCACGAAAGCGTTCTACAAGTATTTCCATCCATGCTTGCTCCGCTGTCCACAATTCAGTCGCATTCCTGGGTGGAGGATCCAAAGCCCCAACGGACCTTTCTACAGCATCCCAAAGATGCTCAGGGTACATGTCCGGTGAACGGAGAGGCCATTCCATGGTGGTAAATTCTGCACAATGCTCTTTGAACCATGTTCTAGTCACCACGGCCGTGTTGGGAGGCGCACTGTCCTGCTGGAAAAGTCCATTGCCCTGTAGGTGCACGATGACCATGAAGGAATGCAAATGGTCTGAAAGGATGGACAAGTAACCTGGACCGTCCAGAGATGCGTCTAGACGTACCAGAGGGTCCAAACGTGTGCCAGTTGAACACGCCCCAGACCATTACCGACCGTCCACCTGCCCGAACAGTTCCTTTGTTGACATGACGGGTGCAGAGCTTCGTGCGGTTTCCGCCAAATACGCACTTTTCCGTCCGCTCGAAATAACTGGAAACGGGACTCATCGGACCAGGAGAACCGTCTTCAATCATCCAAGGTCCAGTGCCGATGGTCTTTCCATCAGTTGAGGCGTAGAGTCCTCTGTCTTGATGTTAGCAATGGTACTCTGGTGGGTTGGCAGCTCCCATAAACTGATTGCGGCTAACGATCGTCTGATGGTCTTGTTGGAGACGTTTCTGGCACCTCCCTCGTTGAAGTCGGCTGTGAATTGTGCCACTCTCGCTAGCCGGTTGACTGAATAATGTGAGACAGACGTCAACCGCCAAGTTCATCCACCACCTTTCTCCGCTCACAGCGCTATCCACGATGAGATGTTATTCCGGAAATGACGTATTCCCGATATACTCTTGATACTGTCGAACGGGACAGGGCAATTTCTGTACCACCTCTGCGATAGTGACCCATGCGTCGGGCACCCACTATCATCCCTCTTTCAAAGTTGGTTAACTCACGACGTTTATCCATACTGACATCGAATTACTGTCTACGTGAATGCAGGTTACCTACCAAGAGGTGGGTTCGTCCACTAGCGAAAGGGGTGAGTGTCGCGTTGCCCAGGAACCAGGTATCCCATGAATTCTGTCCTTTCAGTGCAGCGATACAGCTGCAACGAAAAAGAGTATAAATCCATATTATTGCAGCTTAAAAAAAATCATAAAAATAAAAATATGTTCTCCATGACAGAGTGATTTCGTCACCTGACATTCAATTGGAGAGGTCTTTGTTCGAATCCCACTGAAGAAAAGTTCCAAAGGCTTCTTCAATCGGGCCTGTAGTCAGCCGATCTCAGGCGGAGGGAATAGGATTTTTCTCTGTGAATTATTCCGGTTTTTCGGCCCTCACATCGTGCAAATTGGCCAATGAACATACTTATACAAACAATTCAGAATTACCTTTTATTTTAATTTATCTTCATCCATACAAAATCGCCTGCATTTTCGTTTTTTTTAATGATTTTTAAAATTAGTTTTAAAATGGGGGAAAGACGCAAGTCTTTTTAGGCTCAAAGCTGTTATGAATAATAATAGATTGTAGTTCCGTCCGATTACGCGATTTGCATAAATTATCTTATATACTTTCGTCTGAGTCAAAATGGCAGGTGACATTTCAAAGTACAGTTCCGTCCGACCTTTAGCAAGTACAATCCTGCCCTCTGTCGGGAAACGAAAGGGATTTAAAACTGTCATTCCTACCAATAGCGCAACCAGAGAAAAGACTTTTCTGAGGCTGGATTTATAAAGGAAGAAAGAAAAATACAGCTGAACCTGAAACTTATTTTCAGCTCAGCAACTTATTAAAAAAATTACAAAATTAATTATATTAAGAATATATTTGTATTTTTTAAATTATTTTAATTATGTAATTTTACATTATTTTTATAATTATATATAATAAAATATTAATATTATTAACTGATTTATGTTAATTTAACATTTTAATATTATTAATTGATTTTTGTTATATACCATTATTGCTGACGTATAGGAAATTTAAGACGGATTTTCTTTCTATTTGTAAACCTGTTGCGGGTTCGAATTCTTCTGGGGGAAAGGGAAAGAGGCACTTTTCAAAGCCAACAAATTTTGGTAAAGAATAACCAAGTGTTTTATAACTTTTCATACGTAATTTATAGTTTTGTAAATTTATAACAAACATTATTTATAATTGCCTATATAGAATTTATAAAATACCTTTTTCTTTTTTTTTGCACTACTTAAATCGAAAAATTGATTTTAAAGGCAGCATAGTGTTTGTTTAAAAGTGAAAATATAAAAATTATTTTTGCTTTTATTGCATACATTATTACACAGGGGAACTTCATTTTTAAATTAAACTATTTACATTTTAAATACAGAGGAGAACGATACCGCAACAATTTTAATTGTTATTAAATTAACCTATACATTTTTTTAAAATCTCCGAACGGTACCACAAAATTTTTGTGATAGCTATATAGTTTCTAAATGAAGAACACTTGGCGGATGAATACAACGCCATAACTTTCGGTTAAGGTTACAAGTTAGACGAGATGGACTCATTTTGCTTGCGAAGGCACCAGAATGGAGTTCTGAGTTTTCACATTTATTGATAATATCCAGGGGCGATCCCAGTTAGGGGCTAAAACCCTCGTATAATCAAAATAATGAGGAATTTTTTTTTTTTACTGCATGATGATTAAAGCTTAATGGTTCCTTGGAACATTACTTTAATCTCCCCCCCCCCCCTTGAAAATCTTAAGACGGCCCCTGGTAATATCATGTACATACTTGATTATTAAAAATAAAAATATTTTACTGACGAGCGTTAGCATACGGCACACCCGGGGTCCTGAGCTGGATATCATCATTCTTTTTCTTGGTGCTTCTGCTTTTCTCTCTCTCTCTCTCTCGGGGTAATTCGGAATTTTTTTTTTTTTTTTTTGGCCGGTGCAGCATAAGCCTCAGGCTTCCTTGTACCATATGGCTAATGATAATAATAATATATTTACGAGTTCTTTTAATTACGTTACACTATTTTTATACAGTAAAACATGCACTGCACTGGCTGATTTTTTCAGTATTGATATATTCGGCATTCATGAATTTGTCCCACCTTATAAAGAAAACAAAAATCAATATATTGCAATTGTTTTTCGCTAATAATGTACTGCACGATATTGACTAACAAACGGTACAAGTTTTAAAAGTGAGGTTAGCGGGCTGTGTTAGGTTCGTTGTAAAATAATGACACCCCCCCCCCGTCTGTCTGTTAAACCAATGAATTAAAAATGGTTTGATAGTACATACTGTTGGGTTTTTTTTTGGTTTTTTTTAAGTCACTCTTCAAATCAGGAACTGAGTAATGAACTTTCTAATTATATCGATGTTCTTCATACTCACATTTCACTACGCATGCTACAATTTTTAATATAAATCAGAATAAATTAAACAAATAAAAATAATTAATATAAAGTACTGTACTTACAATTCATAGTATGGTAAGCCTAAATAAGTAGATTATATAGATGAGCTGCGTATCCAATGAAAATAATTGATAATAATACTGTTCATTCTTGTAATCTATACTGAAGGAGACACATTCAGAACAGCTGAAATTTTCACAGGTTTACAAATGCTTCAGCAAAATGTGTTTAAATAGTTCGGAAAAGAGTTGCACTTAATCCACAAAAAATCACGGTGGAAACGATGGTGGTCTTTTGGTCACACGAACGCTATATAAAATTGCTTTGACAAATAGCAATTACAGATATATTTACAAAATCAAATTTTCTGAATTGTAACTAAAACATTACGAACTCTATGATAAATGAATAAACCGTGTTTATATTTTATAAAACTATCGAGCTACTTAACTTAAAAAAAAAAAAAAAAAAAAAAGAGTATCTTTCGCATGCGAACTGCACGATGGGAGTGTATTGCTAAGCGACTAATTTTTTTTTTTTTAATTGCTAAATTAAATACTCCTCAAACTGAAAGGAAGTTACATGTATTTTGAAAAATTATGCGAACTGCACTAAACCGAATTTTGTAATTATATCAGGTACAGTTGTACTCATTACACATCATACAGTTCATTAGAACCATATCGAACGTGGACATTACAATCCATATTATAATGAATTAAGTATTAATTTATTTAGTTTATATTAATAAAAATATAATAAAATATTATATTCCTTATTGATTGGTCAAGCATTAATCAGTTTAATACAAAAATTTACTACCTTTGGACATTAATTAATCCGACTTAAAAGTGGCGTTCACAACTGTTTAAATGTTTTTACTTAGCATGCGAATTGCATGACGGTAGTATTTGATGTTGTAATGTGAAAAAGTGCATCATTACATTTATAGAATAAAACAGGCAACGAACACAAGATACTGACGCAGCATTAATCATGGCTAGGGCCGGATTTAGACATGATACTTCAGCAACTTCACCTAGCCAAAGCATGTGAAATCTTTAAAAAAAAAATATATATATATATATTTTTTTTTTTTCATATGTATCTTATGCTTAATCTTTCTTCCAGCAATTAAATAGTAATACATCACTAGTGATATGACAAGTTTATCTTAATTTTTCAGTTAAAAGTAAAGCTTCTTAATCTAACCAGTGTTAATTTAGATATGCCAAAACAAATGAAAGGGGGTGTAAATCTCAAGGAAGAAAAAATAATTTCACCATCAGAAAAGTCCATGCTATAATATTTATTAAAGGTGATCAATAATATTTATTATTTTGCTCATTTCATGAAATTTGTTATTTACAGTATTTTATTTACAAACTTGATTACAGTACAGCTTTGAACTGGAGGGGAGGGGTGATAGAAATAGGGTGATTAGAAAAATTAAATGGCTATTAAAAGCAAACTAAGGAGGGAAAAAAACAATTTAAAGAAGGCAGATATACTGATAGCAGAGTCCTTAATACAAAGAAAATTAGTTAAAATATTAAGTAGATTTTGATTAAATAGAACTGTTAAGTGGCCTTGAGAATATAATATTCTAGCAGTCTTAATCAGTAACAAAATAATATTAATTGACTTGGAGTCAGCTTAGCAAGACTCAAATTGCCCACTGATCTGTAATGACATAGTTGGCCCAAATCTTTTGCTATTTTTTAAGTATAAATCTTTTAGGATTGTTAATCTACAGGATTAATTTTTACAAAGTAGCTCATATTCCAGGGGCTCTCAGCTTTTTGCACTCCACCCCACCAATTTTGGCCTGCCACCTCACTTTCCTCATTCTAATTTTAAAAACTTGTAAATAAAACACATGGGCAGAAAATTGAATTTTGAAAAGATTTTGTTATTTAACATCAGATTCTACTCATTATAAAACTTAAAAGGAGAGGTGAAACAAAAAAAAATTTTTTTTTGTTTATTTTGGGAGGCTGTCTCACCTATCCTAAGAAGCTATCTCCCCGACCAAGAAATCCTGTCATAATCAGTTTACAGTGAATTGACTAGGACAACTAATATGTTGAAGGCTCTTGAGTTGAGTGCTCTTGAGATGAGTAAATTTAGGATGAAATACAGTTATGAACAGTCTGTGAGGAAGTTAAAAATTGGAGTAATATCACAGTTAATAACAGATGCATCAAGCTGTTGCTGAAGCAGTGGTTATTCTCTAGGGGTTGTTGTTCCTTGAGTGTAGAAGGTTTTAATTGTGGAGGTGGTGATCCAGAAAGCTTCAAAAGTTTTTTATTCTGGATAATTTTGAGGTTGCATTAAGGTGTTGTTGAGAGGTTAGCTGATTGTTCCAAATTAATCAAAGCCTTCTCAGCTGAGTGACTGTTTAATAAAAATCTGGATATTGTTTAAAAGAAACATGAGTTTTTGAGGAATTTTAAGTATGGTAGCTTTAAGCAGTGGTGGTTCCAGATAGAGGCTAAAGGAGTTATAGCACCCCCTCCACAATCAAAATAATGTAGATTTTTTTTTTTTTTTTTTACTGTTACATGATAATTAAAGCTTAATGATACCCCAGAACACTTCTTTAGTCCCTTCCCCTAGAAAATCCTGGGACCACCACTGGCTTTAAGTGACACAGAGAAAGAGAGAGAGATTAGCATGAGTTATCAGCACAGGATTTCTTAATTTGTGTGAATGTAATTTAATGATCAATTTTGCACTCTTATTAAGTGAGTATGGATAAAGTAATCAAATCAAACAGATATGTAAATACAATATTCATTTTGAAAAATTTTTCTGAACAATTTCTTTTTTAACTTATTTTGAGTTCATATTTAGGAGTGAATTTTTAAAACTGATTGTACTGAATCAGTACAGTTTTTTGCAATGGCATAAAACAAAAGAGAAATTTTCGTTCTAAACAATACCAAAAATGTAGAAAAAGCTGTCATTTTTAGGGAAAATTCCCAGAAATAAATAGCTATTATTGTTGCGAGTGAAAAGTCAGACCTGCAGTAATATCCCGGATGAGGCTAGGGATTACGATTTTAAAGTAAAATAATTATTTTATATACCAGCAGATGGTTAATTGCTGGAACAAACTTCCATCTTTTGTTGTAGAAGTTGATAGCTTAAATAAATTCAAGGAAGGACTGGACAAACTTTTAGAGGGAATGGATGTGTGAAATTGTTTTTTTTTTTTCTTTTTTTTTAAGCTAATACGCTTGCTTTCTTGCCTCTATTACTATTATCAGATGAGTCTGGTTTTCAGCTAAATTTAACTCCTCAGATTTTAAGTATAAAGTTTAATCCATTTAAATAATTAAATTTTCTCACCTTTTGAAAGTTTTTCTTGGTCATGTGTTTCTGGCCTCCATTTTGAGCATCATAATTAATACTTTCCTTTCTTTCTTCACAATGAATATGTACCAATACCCACTTCTGGGGGCTAGTAACAACCAATCAATTTCTTGTATGAATATTTCTGACACACTGACACATCAGAGGAAAGTTATACACAGCAAATATGAATTTAGGTGAATTGTGAAACTATTCCATTCCTTTTAATTATTTTAAGATCTGTAAAAAAAAAAAAAAAAAAGTCACAGTAATATGAAAATAGTAAAATAAACAGCAAAGTCACAATAAAAATAAACAGTAGATAGGAAGGTCACTTGTCAAAAATCAAAAGTTCCTGCTTATAAGAGAATTAAAACCATGTAAAAAGGCTTTTATTTCACCATTTTTTTTCCCTGAGCATGTGAAACATTTACATTATCTATTATTGTTAACCTACATGCTGTTATGTTTTGTTTGTTCAATAAAATAAAAGGAATGGACCAGTTTCTGTTTTACTTAACCTTCTGTTGCTAACATAATGTCTGACAGCACCACTTTTTTATATATATATTTTAATTTTGTAAATGAAGTCAGATGCTCCTGTGTACCTTTTGCCAACCAGTATACTCTAACTGATTATACAGTATTTTCTGATTTCATTTTGATATACTATGAATTATGAGACAAATTTTTATTTGGCATTTAACAGGCACCAGGTAAGCAAAAGCATCTACCTTTATTCTGGGCAACTCCTATTCCCACATGGTGTTTTGTGAGATTCCAGTGACAAGTGTCTTATCATGCCATAGAGTTTTGATTTCACCAGCTAAATGCAAAGAGCTATCAAAAATACAGACATTCATATTATGTCTGTCAGATGCCATGTGAGCATCTGGATGATCAGCGACCTTGGAAATTCTAAAAATTATGATAAAAATTTATTATTATTATTGGTTTCTTTTTTCTGTTTTCATTTGATATTTTTTAATTGTGTTTAGCAAATCAAATTAAGAGCAAGTTTATTTTAAATTTTGATTAGTATCCATTTTCAGTTATGATTTAGCAAATCATAATTGCAAATGGATATCAATCTATCAAATTGGTAAAAAAGCTAAAATTAGTAAAATTTCAATTTCATAAAAAAGCTAAAATTGGTAAAATTTCAATTTGGTAAAAAAGCTAAAAATAATTTTTTTATAATTGAAACAAAAAAGGGTATTATGCAAATGCTATGCAAATATTTTGTTAAAATTGAAGGCACAAGTAGCAGAAAGTGAAATTCATTTTGTATGTTGTTCCCACAGCAGAAACTAACTCCAATTATGTTCTTGTTTATACTCCAGCACGACCACCAGGTCAGTGGAGTTTACAATAAATCAATCAATACAAACGTCAATCATATTTAGCAGTCATGGGCTTGAGCCCCAGTCCACTCAAAGCTACTGTACTCGTGCTCCTGACCATCTGCTATGTCAAGCCTGTTTGTAGAAGCTATACATTAAAATCGGTCTCATTATTTTATAGTCACACCTTATATACTTTCACTGTCTCTGGTGTATGTGAAAATAGAAAAAATAATTTTAATTTAAAAAATTCAGAAAAGTATTATTTTGAGTATAATTTAGGCCCACATCTGAAATTTTCAGGAGGATAGAAAGGGGGGGGATTTAGAAGCACTTTGAACTTATTAAAGAGCTGAAGAGAAGTGGCGTCTCTTTAAATAAATGTTTTTGCTTTACATCACCAAGCATCCTAATATATTTAATACCAATGACTTCTGACATAATAACCGCTTGGTATCCATTTTATATAAGTTTCTTTTCATATTCAGATACAGCCCTATGGTAGTCAGAGGTGTTTACAACTACAGCATTTAAGACAGCCAATATACCAGCACCGTGGTTAACAATGGATCATACATTTTATATGGTGTCATATGAATTCAATTGTGTAACTTGCACTAGTGATCACATATGCTATCCCAAAACCACAGCAAAACATGAAATCATCCAAGTGAAGATTTTAAACAAAAATACAAGTATCCATTTACTTAATATCTTTTAGATAATTGATTGTGATCCTTTTCTTTTTATTTTCTGCTCATATTTAAAACAAACATGCATTTTTAAAACATTTATCAAATATATATTTATTTGATTGCAAATGAACTCAGTTGCATCAATGTAACTGAGTTCATTAGCAATCTGACGTTCAACTCAAAGAAACAGTAAGCTCGATAATCATTTTTGATTTATGGAAGACCTAAAATAATTTTTTATTAGTTTTGGTTATGAGAAACCTTTTTCAGCTATTATTATAGTCATAAGCACAGCTATGACAATTCTTTAAGTGATATATGTGTTTGGATAAATATATAGCCAAATTACAAATTATTTTTATGGATAAACTTTATAAAGTACCCAAAGTGGTAATATCAGGCAAACATAATACTTTGCAATTATCACTGGTTCTTCACAAAGTTTGGTATCATCAATATTTCAAGTTATTCTTAAACACAAAGTTTTAAAACACAGTTATGAGTTCAGCTACATGCAAAACTAAAACCAGTAATTTGTGATTATATTTTAATTTTTCTGTCAAAGAAAGTTAATCTGAAGACCTAAAAAAAAACTTTAAAAAAACTTTTTAGAATTTTTTAAAAATGTCTTATTTTTTGCAAGTGTAAAGTACTGTGCAAGTTTGCCTACAACTCTATGGAAGATAATAAACAGAAATGACAGTTTTTTTTGTAGAATGCTGCCTCCATCCAAGGAGACAATGAGTTTCATAGTACAGAATAGTGTTACTATTTCCTGCATTACTAAATATATGTGCAATAGTAATATTTTCAAGTGTATATAGTTAGCCATTATACAGTTTTAAAATTTTTATTAATGCATTTCAGGCTAAAATATGAGGTCCTAGGAAAAAGATCTAAGACTTCATTCATTACAGAATAGGTGGAGGCCAAGATGACGAGCAAGTGTAGGCAGAGCCAGAACTAGGGTGGGGCGAGCAGGGTGTCAGCCCTAGGTGCAGCATTTTAAGGGCACATCCAACTAGTTATATATTTTAAAATTGCTTCATTTTTGATTTGATTACAGTCAGAGCTGTGTTTAACAAACTTCCTTATAACAAATTTTTTGAATTCCGTTTGGTAATTACATTTAAAAGTTTCTGTAAAATGAAGAAAATTTTCATATAATGAACGGACAATGAGAGATTTAACTTTGTATGCTTTGCTTCCACCTTTGGCCTTTAGGCAATTTAAGCAATTAGAAAGCACAAAGGGTTAAAGGGATTATCATTCCGCTATGTAAGTGGAACGTAAAACGTATGCAGCCACCTATCCCACATACCAAGAAGTCATCCTAGTCACTGCTTTCTATAGCCAGTCATAAGATTAAGGCATACTCCCGACACCGATAATAGCTACTGGTCAATTTGTATTCTTTGTTTAAAATAAAAAATTTATTAAAAGAAATACTGCATTATCTTTGTACGTACTTATTATTCCAGAAATTGCTACTTATTCCAGGAACGTGATTCCAGAAATTTTTGTGAGAGTGAAAAAAATTAAATTCAGGATTTATAATCATTTACGGAAAAAAATATCACGGAGGAACAGTGTTTTACAAATTTTGAAAGTAACAGAGAAACTCCAATTACAAATTTCTATAAAGTATGGCCTGTTTGGTGACGTCACACCTCTGAGCTTTTTGGTTTGTTCTCCAGTAGTTAGCACTGGAGGGCAAACAAAATTTTTCGAATATCTGTTGAAATATCAACAGATATTTGAAAACTCAGGATATAAAATCCGTAACCCCTTTACAACTTCTCCAATTCGTTCATGAGTATTGTCTAATTTATCAAAATATAGAAATAGTGCTATGAATTTTTCTTACCCTGCCTGTAACAGTAGCTTCTTGTGACAGGTCCTTCAAAGCAAGAAATATTCAAATAATACACCTTCATTGCATATTTTTAGTTTGTTATTATGTTAAAAGTACTATATTTCGCAATATTTTGTTTCTATGATTTTACACTAGATATATATAAACATAAACTATGTGGTTTTCTAATTTCTTTGTAGTTATATGTACTTTCTTTGTAGTTTATATATAATTAAATTCTCTGTAGATATAAATGAATACATGTATTTATAAGTTTCTTTTGCTTTGATATTTTTGTTTTGCTATATTCATTGTATTATTTAAATTATTTTATTAATAAATATATGCAAATCGTAGGCCATTGCAATAGTAATTTTTATAAATTCATAAAGATTGCAGAGGCATAGCAAGGGAGGTGCAGAGGGGAGGAATCCCCCCCCAAGCATCAAGCTTTAGGGGTGCAAACTGAAGGAATTATCTATCACAATCACGGGTGCCAGGAAGACATGTTGCCCCCTGGGTGTTGATGACCCTAGTTATGCTACTGAAAGATTGACTACCTGCATATAATGGGGTGTACTTATAACACTTATGCCCCAGGTGTAGGATTGCCTAGTTCCGGCTCTGAGTAAAAGTGGAGTTTTTACTACATTACTGAGTTGAGCTGCTTCTCGCACCACCAAACCAATAATGAGCAGTGGACGTTGAAGTTCAAATGTGTATTAGGCAGCTTTCAAATTCACTACATTCGTGAAAGAGGTCACAAATGCAGTGGATTTTAAAATTGAATAATGCATGTGCATCAAGATTTGTGTGAAGAACAGGTCAGTCAGAGCAGAAATTCTCCAAATATTAAGAATTGCATTTAGTAATGATTGTTTAAATTAGACTGCCATTTATTACAGAAGGTAAGTCAATTTTGGCGTTTTTTTTTCTTTTTTTTATTGTTTTTAATGTATATGAAGATCTCTCAAATAGAACATAATGTAGTGTGCTCTACATAATGTTCTATTTTAGAGAATATAATATAGTATGGCTTTTTAAATTGAAAACCATCCAGGAGTTAATGTCTTAAATATCAAAATTTTCTTAAATCCATTGATAGTGCATTTATTGAATGTTCCTCACTCCTTAAATATTATTATATTTGAAACATTTAGAAAAAAAGATAGATGATCTCTTTATTGCAATTTTAAATCACTTGGAACCCAGACTGAAAATGGTCTGGGTTCATATCCCATTGGAATCCAAAGGAATTTTAGAGACCTTTAATCAGGGTTATAGTTAGCTGATCTCAGGCAAAGGGAATAGGGTTTTCCCCCCATGAATTTCAGGTTTTTCAGTCTGTGCAACTTGCAAACTGGTCCACGAATACACATTTCTACAGATATATTTTGTGTATTATACAGCCTAAGATGCTAATGTGCCATAAGACTAACATTTCCAAAAACATGATTTAGGGATCAGTGGTTGTAACAGGTAACTATAAGAGAAAGTAAAGTTTGTTCAATTTCATTAACTGATTTACAGCATGAAAGATGGATGGTTTACTCTTTGTGAATTCAATTCATGCTTTTAGTGGCGCCTAATAATTTAGTGCATTGTGAAGGGGTATTTAACAGTGTAGTGGAGTTTTAATACATTTTTTTAAAAGTGCAGATGAGTTTAAGATTTTAGGTAAACAAAATTGTAATTGTAATTTGGTTTATAGTTATATTATTGTAATAAGTATCATATAACATATATTTTTAATATTAGATCTATATATATATACTGAGAGAGAATCGGATCTAACAAGCAGAAAATTGAGTGGGGATGTCACAAAATAAAATAAATTACTTAGGGGTGCCATTATTAAAAAAAGGTCAAAACCACTGCTATAGATGATAATACATGGCGTCATAATCATAAAAACTGAACTGTGTGTCTATCAGTGGGTAGCGCACACACTTCATAATCTGGGCACATACTGGAAGTTATAAAATTTGGTGGTCCTTCAGCTGGATATGCCCTACAAAGGAACACAAATCACGATAACCCTGGGCCAACTCCTTATGCAAGAAGAAATGTGTGTATGGATTCTGTGGTAAGTGCTTTTTGTTTATTTGTAGACACTTCAATGATAAAACATGTACAGAACTGCACTGAAATCAAAGCGTGAAGACAATTGAAGAATAATAATTGGTCTGCATCCATTCAAGAACTCAATGTTTTTACTGCTGTACTTTTAGCTTGCAGAGCATATGCTGGTAGAAATTTAGAACTGGATTGTTTGTGGCCAACTGTATGAGGCTTCAATGTTTTCATGATACAATGTCGCGTAACAACTTTTATGAAATTAAGTGGTTCATAAGATTTGACATACATTCTTCAAGGAAAGAGCATCTAGGAAATGATAAATTTGCTTTAGCTTCAGAAATATGGTGCAAATTTATTTTCAACTGTAAAGTTTGCTATATATCTGGAGAAAACATCAAAATAGATGAGCAGCTATTTCTAACTAAAGCTACATGCTGATTGATCCAGTATATGGCCAAAAAAAAAAAACCCAGACAAATTTGGTATAAAGTTTTGGTTGGCAGCTAACACAACTTCAAAATGTCTACTGAACAGCTTTCCTTATTTGGGGAAAAACAATATGCACCCAGCTAAACCACTTTCTGAATATGTCCTAAAACTAATGGAGCCATTTTTGAATCAGGGTAGAAATGTAACCACTGATAACTTCTTTACCAGTTTTGAATTGGCAAAGAAATTAGTCCAAAAAAATATTACTATAGTAGCAGGATCTTTGAATATTGTGCTCATAAAGAAGTTCCAACATCCATAAAAAAGAAGGCAGAATTATATTCCACCTCAGTTTCCAAACTTCATGATTGCACGCTGATGAATTATCAGGCTAAAGCAAATGAAAATGTAATAATCTTGAGTATACTTCATACAAGTGTTGCGATAAGTAATGGTACAAAGAAGAAGCCTGACACAGTATTATATTACAATGAAACAAGGTATGAGATTGATGTTTTAGACCAAATGGCCAAAAAATATTCAACAAAGGCAGATCTACATAGATAGCTGGTTCACATCTTTTATAATATATTATATCTTGCTTGGATTATTTATAAAGAATTGACAGGAAAAGTTATGAAGAGAAGAGATTTGATGTTGAAGCTAGGTGAAGAACTCAGAAAAGAATGTATACAGATTCACAGAAAGCAGCAGCTCAAACCAGTAACAATAGTGGTCATGTAAAACCTCTCAAAAGGTATCAATGCCAAATTAGGCAATGCAAGGCAAACAAAACTACAGAAATGTGCACTGCGTGTAAAAAGTATGTATGCAGAAAGTGTACAGAAACTGTTGAAAAAGCTGTCATTTGTTTAAATTATGCAAATTAATTTTTAAACTTCAGTTTATTTCCAAGACAAAAAAAAAAAAAAAAAAAAATAGAAAGTCTTCTGCTCAAATTTTTGCTATCAGAAATATTACTTTTATGTGTATTACCATAAGCACAACACTATGTACAGTTTCCAGTTACTTTATATCAAGGCTTATAATAAAATGTCCAGCAACAGCAGTTTCAAGTATTTTTGCTAGCTGGAGGTTCTAGTTTTAAAGGGATGGCTTTGTGGCAGTTGCAAGTGTATGCTTTTCACAACACCTCAAATATAGTGAGAGACCATAAACCATTACAACTGCTACTTTTGAATGGTGGATGAATCAAAGTTAAAAAAATTCTGCAGGTTGAAAAGCTATAGTATATCCCAATATACCATTCTCTATTGCTCCAGTGCTACACAATGAAGGCCTGCTAATTCCCAATATGCCTTACAGGAAAGTCTTCAGAATTGGACAATTAATCTGAAGAAGAGAATAATTGGGACTGCAAGACTTAGAAGCCTGTTCAAGTCAAGTGCCACATTCCCTAATCAGAAAGAGCAGTAAACTTTGCAAGGGACTCAGATAAAACTATATCCAAAGCAGGACTCCTGACATTTCGTTTAAAAGGATGGAATTTATTGGTTGCCAGCTTCACGACTTCCATATAAAAAGACATCGTTTATGCACATTTTTACACTGTTGCAGAATTCTTGTGCTGTTGTCTTGATTTTATTGGTATTGATCATAATCCAAAAGAGTGGCACCTTTCCACAGACAGTTCAAGTAACAATTTGAAAGCTATGTTGCTTTAAAATGGGAATATACCACCATTAATTCCTGTTGTGTGCTCTTCATATTAAGGAAGACTACAGAAATGTGAAGCATTTATTAGAAAATATCAAGTATGTTAACTATAAATGTGATGTCTATGAGAACTTCAAGATGCTAGGATTGCAAGTTGATTTCAACAAATTTTCTTGCTTTCTGTGCCTCTGGGACAGCAGGGCAGTAGATCAGCATTACAGGAAAAGAGAATGGTCTGCCAGAACTGAGTTGCAGCATGGTTAGCATAACATAATAAACAGACCTTTGGTTCCAAAAAACAAAGGCTTACTTCCACTCCATATCAAGCTGTTACTGGTAAAACAAATCTTTAAAACACTGGATCCTTAAGGAGACACTATCAAGCATATGCAACCTATAGTTCCAAAACGTCTGGTGCAAAAGTGAAATGTGGCACTATTTATTGGTCCAAACGTTATGTAGATATTTGCTTCATAAGAACTAAAAGATAGTACTGACTCATACTGGGCAACGTCCTGGAAATAATTTCACCCTGTAGGGACATTAAGAGTGAAAACTACTAAGAACTAGTAGATAAGCTGATTAAAAATAATTGGGAAAATGGGATGTAGAAATATCGATCCGGCTCTATTACTCTCAACTGGATTTTTTCATACTATATCTGGCCAATTTGTGAAGAGCATGGGGAGAAATTCTGCTAGGACTTAGTCAATGGAGACAGAGTACCAAGAAGAGTGTGATGAAGCCATGGTAGGCAAGTATAACTGGGTCTTGGGTCACAATGATTACACTGACCACAAAAGACAAGTATGTTTAAATATACAATTTGAAGGTAATTTTTTTCATAAGTATAGCATAGCTTAATTTTCAGCACTCACCTCATAATAATCTGCTTGGTTTGATGAAACTTATAACAGGCACATAGTAATTATAAAATGTTGGAAGTTGGAATTCCGATAAGTGGCTATTCGTAACTTAATGTAATTATAAATTTTAAAAACTAAAAAATTACGAGCTTTAAAACATGTTAAAATTTGCCTAAGAAAGGAAAGTGCACATTCCATTCTATGGTTGTCTTATTAAGTTCATGTACTAAAAATTAAAGATTAAAACGAGATAGAAGAACACGCAAAGTATGTTACATACCAGTTAAATTCCAGAAATGCATCTCAGTGTATGTGGAAACTTTATACGTGCTAAATTCCAAATAGGAGAGAGAGAGGTTGATTGGAACCTTCATGTTTAATATGTTGAATGAGGTGTGGCGCTTGAACCATTGAATAACGAGAGCCTCATTTTAAAGAATTTTATAACTAGAATTTAGTTTAATTATTGTAATAGCCGAATTGATGCGTGGATTATGATTACAAGATTGAACATGTGTTAATTCTGTGCCCGATAAATTAGATTTGAAGCGCCAAATTTAGCTGTTGTACTACCAATGTAACATGCTTGACAATCTGATTTACATCTAATTAAATATATAATGTTATTACAATCCTGTGTCGTATACTCATATGTTGTCCTGTATGAATTAAATTTAGAACCTAATTTATTATAGGATGTAAATATTAACTTAATATCTGTATTCTTAAAAATCTGTCAAAGCCGTCTAGCATGTTGTTTATGGTATGGAATAACGATAAGGGTTCCATGTGTCTTATTCAGAGATGGTTATTAATATTGTCAGGGCTATTAATACTATTATGGACTTTAGTAATGGTTTCTTTTATTAGTTGTAATGGATATTTCCTGTCGATAAAATTTTTAGTGAGGTATTGTAATTCTGTGGATAGATCTACTTGTGTGTGACTATATTTAATAGCATTATATATCTGGTTATAAAGAACTGCTTTTTTCAAATACAGATATATACAGTTATACCCAGATATTTATTAACAAATAAAGTACAAATAAAATAAAATATAAGTACAAAAACCAGTAGCTTTCGGAACACGTGTCCCTTTATCAACTGATAAGTTAATATAAAATTTGAATACACTACAAGCAAAGTGGCACGTTAATCATGCGTCATTGTTGTAGCACGGACGTGTGCTGCCTTACGCCAGTGATCATCCATCAATAAAACGGTTGTCTCTAGGATGGGATGCAGACGCATGCCTTTCTGGCGATTTAATGCCTTAGGGTTGTTTATTATGTTTAGTGACTAGCCATAGGCGGTGGCGAAAGTGTCGCGCGTGGTCCACTATCTCAAAGTCGCGCTTGGGGTCAAGGTCGTGGTTGGTAGCCCAAAAATGTTCTGCGAGCACGGACTGGTCAGTTTCGGCAAGCCGGATTGCTCTGTCGTGTTCCGTGAGGCGATCTTGGAGACGTCTCGATGTCTCACCTACGTAGCAACTGTTACAGGCCTTACAGGTGATACGGTACACTACATTGCTGCGTAAGACAGGTGTGACAGGGGTCTTCACACTGGAGACAAGTGAACGTAGGTTCCTACCGGGTAATTGTACACATTTGATGTTGTAACTTCTAAGGATCTTCGAGATACGTCCTGACACTCCTGGATAGTACGGAATGTAGGCGGACGATATGCCGACTTGCTTCGGAGGTCTTGGGTTGAATGTAAGTTCTTCTGCCTGTAACAAGCATCTGTTTAGTACATGGGATGGATAACCGCATCTGGTTAGATCCGCCTTCACATGGGAGATCTCGTTACGTCTAATTGTGCCGGTGCTGGAATGGCTCCAGGCCCTGGAGAATAGGGTGCGGGCAGTGCTATTGAGATGGCTTGGAGCGTGGCCGGACCCGTAGTTGGTGAATTGACCGCACCACATGGGTTTGCAGTATACTGAGGTCTCTAGACGTGGGCCTACGCGATGCACTAGTACGTCCAGAAACGGGAGCGAACCGTTCACCTCTGATTCTATGGTAAACTTGATGAAATTGGATAGGGAGTTGAGGTGTTCTAGTAGTACCGTTTCAGAACCACGTGGTATTATGGTAAAAATATCGTTGACGTATCTACACCATGTTGTAATAGGTGTAGGTGGGTTCTGGTGTATCTGCTCCTCTAGATCTTCCATGGCGATGTTAGCTACTACGGAACTGACAGGGGCACCCATAGCAGTGCCATGTACTTGATTGTAGAGTGAGTCTTCAAAGGTGAAGATGCTGCTAGAGAGGCATAGGTTGAGGGCGGTACAGATGTCATCAGTGGATAGTGACATCCTGGATTGGAGGCCTAAGTCGCTCTCAAGGAGCCTTCTGGCGCAGTGCACGGCCTGTTGGACGGGAATCGAGGTGAATAAAGAGACCACGTCAAATGATGCCATGACAGAGTTGTCAGGAATTGAAATGTCCTTAATGATGTTAATGAATTCATTGCTGTTTTTAACGGTGTGAGATGTATTACCTATAAGAGGCGAGAGGAGGCTCGCGATGTGTTTGGACAGTTCATACGTTGGGGCACTGCAGCAAGACACTATAGGTCTGAGAGGAATACCCGGTTTATGGATCTTTGATAATCCATAGAATTGCGGTAGTTGGCAGCCAGTAGCACGTAGAAGATGGTGAGTCGCGGTCGGGATCTTCTTATCTTTATGCCATGCGTGGACAAGTTTATTAACATTTGCTTCCAGACGTTTCAAGACTTTAACGGGAGGATCAGGTAGAGGTTCATATACGTTAGGATCGAGTAATAGAGCCAAGGCTTTCTCTCGGTAGGCTGATCGGTCCAGCACAACAGTCCGGCGCCCTTTATCCGCAGGAAGTACAACGATGGAGTTGTCTTTTCTTATAGATGACAGGGCGGCACGCTGGCGGTGGTTGAGGTTTGAGTACGTTTTTCGAGTGTTGCGGAGGATTGCGGCAGTCTTGAATCGGATCTCGTTGGCAGTATCTTCGGGAAGGTTGGTAATACTGGCTTCTATACCCATAGCGAGCTGTGTGATGGGAGGTTTCGATGGTATAACGGCGAATTTCATACCGTTTGATAAAACACTCAGCTGCTCGTTGGACAGTTGTTTGTTACTTAGATTCAAGACGAAAGAAGACGTGTGGCTTGAACGAGTGTTCGCCTTTAAGGAGTTAGCTTCTATGCTTAAGTTTATGAACTTGCGCTGTTGGCGTAAACGGTAGGTATCTGAGGTCTGACAGCCCGATGGCAGATGGTATGTCAGTTGATAAAGGGACACGTGTTCCGAAAGCTACTGGTTTTTGTACTTATATTTTATTTTATTTGTACTTTATTTGTTAATAAATATCTGGGTATAACTGTATATATCTGTATTTGAAACTATGGACCCCAGTACTCCAGGCCCATTTGTCACTAACTGCTCTTTTAATATATAGAGGATGGTGTGAGTAGTAATGTAGGAACTTCTCTGTATATGTGTGTTCTTCCTGTATATTTTAGTACCTAAAATTGTACAGATTTTATATATAAGTGAGATTTAAAAAATTAATTTTATTATCGGTTTCTACTTCAAGGGTAAATTTGAGTTTTTCATGTGTTGTATTAAATGTATTTAATAAGGTGTCAATAGTTATTTTATTACCTATTAAAAGTATGCTGTCTGTGTATCTTATATACAATTTGATACTTAGAGGAAAAGGTTGAAGTACTTTTTCTTCAATAGAAGCAAGATAGATTTCAGACAAAGGGGCCGAAATGCGAGGCCCATATATAAAAAAATTATTAGTTGTAATGGATATTTCCATTACAACTAATAATATCCATTACAACTAATAAAAGAAATCATTACTAAAGTCCATAATCGTATTAATAGCCCTGACAATATTAATAACCATCTGAATAAGACACACGGAACCCTTCTCGTTCTTCCGTATCATAAACAATACGCTAGACAGCTTCGACAGAATTTTAAGAATATAGATATTAAGTTAATATTTACATCTTATAATAAATTAGGTTCTAAATTTAATTCATACAGGACAACATATGAGTATACAACACAGGATTATAATAACATTATATATTTAATTAGAGGTCAATCAGATTGTCAAGCATGTTACATTTGTAGTACGACAGTAAAATTTGGCACTTCAAAAATTTCAACACACGTGCCTACTATCACCTTAATAGCTTAAAATCTAATTTATCGGGCACAGAATTAACATGTTCAATCTTGTAATCATAATCAACATATCAATTCGGCTATTACAATAATTAAACTAAATTCTAGTTATAAAATTCTTCAAAATGAGGCTCCAATCAACCTCTCCCCTATTTGGAATTTAGCACATATAAGTTTCCATGTACACTGAGATGCATTTTGGGAATTTAACTAGTATATAACATACTTTGCGAGTTCTTCTCTTTCCACTAAATCTAACTGAGGATGGTTTCGAAAGTTGCTCATGCGCAACTATTAGCTTCTATCCTGTTTTAATTTTTAATTCAAGAATTTAATAAGACAACCATAGAATAGAATGTGCACTTTCCTTTCTTACGCAAATTTTAACATTTTAAAGCTCATAATTTAGTAATGTTTTAGTTTTTAAAATTTATAATTACACTAAGTTACGTATATCCAGTGCTTTTTTTGGGATGGTAGGAACGGTACCATGTACCAGCACCTTTATTAATAGTGATGTGTGACATTTGGATGCAATGCACTTTGAAATTTGTAACATTCCGTAAATTTTTTTCACATGTTTACCTACTATTCAAATAAGCTTAAAATGATTTAACTAAATTTGCATTTTTTACTGTCAATTTTTAAGATTTTTTCTATATAAAACTGTATAACCATTTTTTATAATTCTAAATTACTCAGTCGGACTCCTGTTTAATTATTTTGAATTCCCCTTGGAAGTTACATTTAAAATAGTTTCAGTTGAGCGCAGAAAATTTTCATATAGCGAACAGATTAGGAGAGAATTAACTCGGTACACCCTGTTTGCTTTTCTGGCCTTCAGGTAATTAGTGCTGCTGAGCGAATTAAGAGAGCTAAAGGGATTAGCATTCTACAACTTAGTGGTACCTGGTAAAACCTATCTGACTACCTGTCCCACACTGAGAAGTCGCGCTGGTCAAGAGTGAGCAGATCAAGGTGTATTCCCAATGGGCTCTGGCCCACCTTCCAGTGGAGTCCAACCTTTTCCCCTACAGGGACCATATTCAAAAAAATTCCAAGTTAGATATTTCTTTAGGGTGTTACATTTTCGATATCTTGTTGCATGTAAAAGTAAAATTGAAAATATTCAAAAATTTTATTACGCACAATACACATTACATTTACTGAACAAAACATTTAATTAGAAAATGTTTTTGATAATTAACAAAATTTAAAATGCTGTTTTAGTTCACTTTCCTTGCGGGCCGTAGGTTGGACATCGCTGTGAATCAGCTGTAAGCGTCCCGTTCAAGAATTAGAAAAGTGATTTTCTTTTACCCTGACAAATAATCATCTGTTGTTTCGCGGAAGTGTGTTATCCACATTTTTCCGTAAATTTTCCCTATCTCTGTTTACATGATCACAGCACCTGAATATCCGAATGACACCGATATTTTGACAGTTTCAAAAAAAAAAATTCAAATTTAAGAACTAGTGACAATACCGATGACGAGAGAAGGATAACGAAGGTATTAATTCTTCTAAATATGAATTTTTGGCATTTGGTGAAAATGAAGTTAGAAAATTGTCAATTACAGTTAAATGCAATTCGTGCATACCTAACTGGTAAGAAGGTTTCGGAAGAATTGGAGCGTTTGTTGAATGCTCTGAGTATGATACCAATTTCATCGAGTGAATGTGAGCGAGGATTTTTCACAAATGAATCTGATCGCCAGCCCATCCAGCACTTCATTGATGACAAAAACAGTTTCTTCACTACTGTTTCTTAAAACTGTAGGCCCACAGCTGACCTGCTTCGATCCAGCAAAATATGTCGATTCTTGGCTGATTCGGAATGTCATTCAGCAACCAACACACAAAGAGGAGGAAAAAAAGTCGGCATAGCGTATCGGATGAAAACTTAATAAAAATTTGGAACATTCTACAAAAACTTTATTATGAAATTATTTTTAATTATTTTACTTACAGTTTACTTATTTTTTTCATTTAAAAATAACTAAATGCACAAGGCATAATACGTTAAGAGTTTAATATCTATATAATATCGGTGTAGATACACCATAGACAATTCTTAAGAAACTACGGTTTTAGTTGTGTAGTAGGCGTTATTTGCTCTGTTTCTCATATTCTGCTCTTCCTTCACAACGAGTTGCCATGATATTGCACTACCTCGAATAAGTAACGCTTCACTAATAGAGAAGACTATTGTTACTTATTCTCAGTGAGTACCACCACCCAGATGGCACTGTTTCAAAGCTATTGGCCTATCATCGGTGGGTGGGCAGGTACCCTGGTATTGCAGACATGACGACGACAATATTTGTTTATATACTTGAATAATAAATTTATGCTTAATAAATTGTGTTAATATACTTAATTTGTCATTCTTATTCTAAAAACATATAGAGTACTTTTCATTTGATTTTCAATTTTTCCTGATAGCACAGAATGAGTACCAGCACCTATTTTTTTTACAAAAAAAAGCACTGTGTATAGCCACTTATCGGAATTCTAACTTCCAACATTTTATAATTACTATGTACCTGTTAGAAGTTTCATCAAACCAAGCGGATTATTGAGGTGAGTGCTGAAAATTAAGCTATGCTATACTTTATGATAGTCGTTATATCATAGCACATAAAGAATCCATAATATATATGATCAATCAACGTTCACAACGTGGGACATGCGTGTATTTCCACTACATAACAGAGACAAATCCAATTGTGCAAGCCGCTCTGTGGTTGCACATGCCTAACAGCAGCTCTGAAAAGGCTTGCATATAGTTCTGTACAGTGTGTGTATCACAGGTCTGAACCATAGAGAAAATGAAAAATATACACCTAATTCATTTATTATTCAAATTGTTTACCATTAACGTTAATCCACTACATACACATAATAGTCATACAGTGATCTGAGAGAATGCATTCTGCATGTTTTCCATTAGTGCTGAAATATGCTTTGGTTTGGTTTTTGGCTATAAACCCCATATCCCCATAAGAAAACCATATAGGATAAACCACTGCAAACCATTACAATATCAATTTAAAATCCTTAGGCAATTCTTTTTTATATCTGGGAGTGGGGAACCATGTAAGTATACGTTAAACATTATAAAAGTACAAACTCAACAAATTTATCTAATATCTGATTTCATATTTCAATTTCTGAAATGTGTAAGCAGATATTAAAAAGAGTGCTTTTGTAACTTGAGAAAATGCCACATATATATCCTGTGGGTCCAGACTTCTGATACATCCTGTAGATTATGTACTCTCTATTTCTAATTCTTTTGTGCATTGATATCCTGCCTATTTTAAACTAGGCTTCATTTGTTATAAGGTTGGGTAAAAAAAAAAAAAGTGCGTTATAACACAGGTTATTGTAATGGAAGGGATGGTGTACAAATTAAAACTCGTAAGAAAGCCTTTCTTTTTTATACAGTCAACCCCTGTATAATACGGTACTTCTACAACACGGTTTTGCTATAACACGATTGATAAATTGCAGAAATCCTTGCACAACACAGTACTTATACAGTTTCGCTCTAACGGGGTTAGAGAATTTCAGTAAACCTTGCATAACAGGGTATTTTTGAGCTTTTGTGTGGGGAAACCCTGCTATTATGTTGGATGTAATTTTTCAACATTTCCACTCTTTTTGAATTCCCGCTGTTGACTTGCTAGTCAAAAAAAAAAAAAAAAAAATTGAGAAATCCTTGTATTTTATTTTATTGGGAAATCCCCGTGTTACGTTCTGTGCTATTGAACTTGTGGAAAAATCTAGATTTCAAAGTTCTGGATAGCACACCAGGCCATCCAAAAGATTTAAATCATCCAAATGATGAAGTTTTGTTCCTACCACCACAGTTGTACTGGGTTAATACAACTTGTTTCATTCAGCTATAAGATCAAGGCATTATATCCACTTTTAAAACTCATTACATCAGAAAATCGTTACAACAGATTTTGGAAAAAAATTTGATCCGAATCTATTGAAGTAATGGAAACATTTCTCAATTGTGGACTGTATCAGAATCATAGCTTTATTGCTGAAAGAAGTAAAACCATCAACTTTAAATGCATGTGGAAAAATGTATGGCCAGAGTCAGTTCATTCAGGAAATATGGTCGAATGGGCAGAAAATGGAATCGGTGCAATAATAGAACTTGCCACGTCGGTAGGAGGGGAAAGTTTTGATGATATTAAGCCCTTGTGGGAGGCCGCCTCCGTGGGCAGGAGCAGCAGTGCGTAGCACACGCTTCTTGATTAGACCGGGGTTCGAGCCCGTGACCACCAAATACGGAGGATGCGGAAAAGTCAGGGAATGACCACCGCATATCACCGGAGCAATATGGCCTCAGTTGCTAATGCTCCTAAAAACTAAATAACAACAACAACAACAACCCTCGTGGGTAGCACAGTTGATAGAATCGCCCACCTTCCCACACCGGGTGGAAAAGACCCAAGTTCGAATCTAGTTGATGATGGGAGGTATTTTTATGGGTCTTTTTCACAACATGGCTTAGTTAGTTGGGTGTGGGTAGCATGGTTTTTTCTCCCAGAAACTTAGAGTTTTTCATCCAGCAAAACAGAAAATCGACCTCAGGACACACAATTTATAGACAATAAACACAGAGTAGCATGGCCTTAGTTGCTGATGCTCCTAAAAATATTAAAAAAAAGATATGATTACTGAAGATGTTCAAGAATTACTGGTAGAAAGAGAGGCTGGCGAAGCGGATTTGGTGGAAATGGCATCGGAAGTAAAATCAAATCAATTCAGAGAATGACAGTGCTGATGAAAATTCTACAGTTCCAAATTTTGCACTAAAAAGTATATGGGAAGGCATAAAGTTAGCCAAACAATTAGAATCTTATTTTTTGAATGCAGATTCTTGAATGAAAGGAGCCCAAATTTCAAAAGGTAGCTTTTGAACTTTGTGCTCGAAGATGCTTAGTTCTATATGATGAAATTCACAAAGATTTATCAAGCAAAAGATACATGAAATCTAGAATGGTGTGTTTTTGTTGTTAGCTTTTGGAATGTAACCCCCTTTTTGCACTCTTTCTTAGTCCTGTATAACAGTTTCGCACAACATGACATTTTATAGGAACCTAACTACCGTGTTATACGAGGGTTACCTGTATTTGGAAGTGAGGAACCATGTAAGTATACTTACACATTAAATGCAAATGCAAACAACAAAATTATGTAATATTCATTTCATCAAGTAACATGCTGACAAAATAATTTTCTATTTAACAAAATGCTCAACCACCAAGTTTTTTCTCTATCTTAAAAGCCACCCCATATATAGTACAATCATAAAAGTAACTAAAACAACCGAATGGGACTATTTAAGCTTGGATTCTAAGTATGGGTGCTTGCACATGTCACTTTAATAAAAATAAAACAAATTACACACCTACAAAAACAATACCAAAAGCATTTATTTGTAATATTTTACAATGGCCTAAAATACTGCAACCAAATGCAGAGTTCATCTGTACACAGTTATGTACATATATTACAAAAAAAAAAAAAAAAAAAAATGTTTACACCATTACAGGCCAAATCTGTCTGGTTTCCTTCTAGGAGTAGTAGGTGTGCCTGGTTCCCTTCTGCCAGGAGTAACAATTTGTGACCTGAGAAAAAAATAATCAGTAATGTATAAATAATTTTTGAAAATGGCACAATTAATAACAACTTAAGAATTCTCATACTGAAATAAAAGGTTACACATCAAAGTTAAGCATACTGGCTCACATGCTCTAGTGTTATTGGTTTTTTGTGCCACCTGATAATTTCATGTTTTCTTCTTAAGAGGACTTCAAAACTATTTCTGTTCATTGTAGTGAACAGAAACAGTTTTGAAGGTTGGGTTGATGTAAGAAGTGGGATTCCCCCAAGGATTAGTATTAGGACCACTGTTGTTTTTGATTTTCATAAATGACATTGATGAAGGGGTAGAGGGCATGGTCTAAATTTGCAGATTATGTAAAGATTGGTAGAGTAGTTAATGATTTCTTCAGAGTGACCCAGACAGATTTCAGGGATGGTTAGAAAAATGGCAGCTATGCTTTAATCCAGCAAAGTGCAAGGTATTACTGGGGAACAGTAACCACAAAATAATTTATATACTTAGTGGAGTTGAACTAAAGCCAGTATTGGAGAAAAGGGACTTGGGTATTAAGATACGGTCAGACATGAAGTTCTCCGAGCATCGTAGACTGGTTGCAAGCAAGGCCCATGGTGTCCTATCGATGATTTATCGAACCATTGCGAGTAGAGATAAGGACATCATAATCCCATTATATAAGGCTATTGTTAGACCGCACCTAAAGAAAGACATTGTGCTTCTTGAAAGGGTCCAAAGACTGGTAACTCGCCTGGTGAGATCAGCAAAAAGGGTGTCCATATGAGGAAAGACTTCAAATGTGGGTCGCAGAGCTTGGAAACGAGGCACCTTAGAGGAGATGGTTTTTAAGGCTCTGAGAGGCATAAGCAAAATGAAGTACAAAATTTTAATAAGGACAAAATTTTCACCACTATAAATGACTAGAACTAGGAGCCATAAATTCAAGTTATTAAGGGGGGGGGGATGTTTACACTGGATTGCAGAAAGTTTCATTTTAGCTAGCAAATTATAAATTACTGGAATAAGTACCTACATGGGTGTTAGAGGTTAACAGTTTGGGGAAATTCAAAGGTCAGCTGGATAATTACCTACGGGAGGAGGGAAATGCATAAGTTGTCTATTTCCTTTTCTTTTATTTATTTTTTTAAATTTTCTTCTTATTAATTTCTCCTTTTTTGGCTGGTGCAGCATAAGCCATAAGCTTCCTTGTACCATGTGGCCATTGCTAATACTAATAAACACTAATGATCTGTTGTGCTAGTTTACTTAGATAACCAGACCACGATATGTTAAAATTATGCATTAGCATTATAAGGCTAATTCCAGAATGAAAATATATGGGACAAATTGAAGGAAAGCAACTTTACACCTCGTCTAACACTGATAAACTCAATACCAATTGAAAAGGTCATACCAAATGCCTTCTGTTGCCAGATTCAAACTGATACTGCTCATTCTAGTATAACCATTTTGTTTCCTATTTTGATTTGAGTACCTCACTGATCAACATATTAACAGATTTTTCATATAAATTTGTTAATGTTTGTATCACAAAAAATATATTTATATAATGGTATAAATAGTAAATGAAAGAGTCTCAGTATGTCCTACGTTACTGATCAATTTTTTATTATTATTATTATTATTAGCTATATGGTGCAAGGAAGCCTGAGGCTTATGCTGCACCAGCCAAAAAAAAAAAAATTTACAAGTTATCCAGAGAGAGAGAGAAGTAGAAAGGAATCACCAAGAAAGAGAAGAATGATGATATCCAATCCAGCTCAGGACCCTGGGTGTGCCAAGCCTATACTCACCAGATATGAGCCCCTGGGATAATTTTCAAAATAATGAAAGGAATTATGTCTACATGCATATTCAAGTAATTCCTCTCATTATTTTGGAAAAAAAAAGAAAAGAAAAAAAGATAATGGTATAAAGGAAAACACAAGACTATGTAGAGAATCTCATGAGGATATTTATTCCAAATTAAGACTAATTTATAATAATTGATGGAGAGATGTTATTAAACTTTCCTTCTAACTGATATTTCATGAACTGCCTTGTGCAATCATGACATTAGCACTTCAACAGTCATTCCCTCAACTGTTAGCCCTAAATTCTTCTAACCTCAGAAGAAGGGGCAAGGCAGCTCCCAAAACATTAATATCTTAATAATAATCCTCCCACTTCCCATAATAAATTCATGTAAATTAGCTTTAATTCAGAACAAATATCCTAACATGATTCTCTATACACTGTGTTTTCTTTCATACCATTTCTACTCCTATGTAAAATATGAATAATATATTTAATGTAAATATAATTTTGGTATTAAAAGGGCAGAAGGGTGCAAGGGAGCAAAACTTATGTAATAATAATTCTGCATAAAAAATAAAAATAAAATTTAACACTAGGAAGATATTTAATTTTTATCTAGTTCCAAATATTTATCTAATTCTCTTTAAATCTGCATAAGCTTTCTGACCCACATTAGGTAATAACATGTTCCAATAGTTGATCGCTTTCTAACTGTTGGCTGATTTTCATACATCCAGTCTAAAATTACCTTTCTTTAATTTATTATTTTAATCCTAGAAGAAGAAAAAAATATATATATCCCCCCCCCCATTAAGTTTGCTTA
This sequence comes from Mastigoproctus giganteus, assembly GCF_048544385.1. NCBI lineage: Eukaryota > Metazoa > Arthropoda > Arachnida > Uropygi > Thelyphonidae > Mastigoproctus > Mastigoproctus giganteus. The sequence continues at coordinate 30,479,066 of NC_143581.1, read as the reverse complement.
ACCCTTTTAAAGCCTTCATCACCTCAATCAGATTCCCACAAAAATGGTAAGTTTCAAACTTTGTAGCTTATGGAAAACTGGAATCTCTCTTCCTATAATACCTCTTTGCATCCACAATTATTCTTGCCATCTTCTTTTATACTCTTTCAAGTATGTCTGTATCTTTCTTTATATGAGGTCTGATATTAGAAGTTGGCAATTTTTTGACACCACTGTATATAAGTTCTTTACAATGACATTCTTGTATTCTCTCTATCTTGTGAACACCTCTGACCCTATGTGGCTGTCCCAGAGCATAAAAATAAAAATTTAAATTTATTTCCACACTACAGTTATTACTGTACTATATTTTCCTAATTTCATAATTACAAATAAATAATTGCATATCTGGTGAAAATGTTATAAACCTTGCCTTGTTAGAGAGAGGAACAATCTCATGGGCTAATGAGAACCTGCACATGGGTTCTAACAGCAACTGGAGGGTATCAGAGATTACACCCCATTATTTTATGTTCATGGCTCTTGGTTCAATGTCTCTCCATCCTACCAGTGTGAATGGCTCCATCATTGATTTTACTAATCTCCTTTAATTAGGAGATTAGTAAATCTTTCCCTTTTAAAGATGGCTAATACCAAGCTTTGCAGTCAGCACCTTCTAAGCTATTATTCATATGATATCAATCAGTGCTCCTAACTAATCTGGTCACCCATCTTTGAACAGTTTCTAGAAGCTCCATGTAGTGTTTTAGGTGTAGCCTCCACACGAGAATACAATATTTTAAAATGAGTCTTATCATTATCTTAAACAGAACAAAACTGACATTCTTCTCCCTTCTTGCAAGGGTCCTATGATTTATAGGACCCTTGCAAGTAGGGAGGTGCCTTCCTGGCCACCAGTATGCACTGTGTGGTAAATTTCCTATCTGACTATATCATATCATCTAAGTTTTATTTTTCTTTCACATCCCAAATCATTTTATCTCCTAGATTTATGTTTCCAAGATACAAAACTTGATGCATCCTGGGAACATCTTGGATTAATTCCCTGATTTGTTTTCAAGGTGCAAAAACTAAATGCAATCAAAGACTGCATTTAGAAACATTAAACTTTTATTTGCCATTTTTTAGACCATATCTACAACCGATCCATGTAACTGTGAAAAATATGGCCCAGTTCTGGTCATTAACCACTCTTTCTACCTTCAGGTTATCAGCAAACTATGAAAACTTCCCCACTAATCCTGTCTTGGTAATGTTATTTAGGATGAGTAGAAACAGTACCCCCGCCCCCCAACAAGCAGCACTCACTCATTCTTGTTTGTTGTTTGTTATTTGGTTTTTAGGAGCATTAGCAACTAAGGCCATATTGCTCCGGGAATATGCGGTGGTCATTCCCTGACCTTTCCGCATCCTCCGTATTTGGTGGTGACGGCCTCGAACCCCGGTCTAATCAAGAAGCGTGTGCCACGCACTGCTGCTTCTTCCCACCTGGCTACGGAGGCGCTCACTCATTCTTGAGGAACTCCATTTGCTACACTGGTCCATCTTAAAGAATGTCCATTTATGACTAACACCTGATTCCTATCCTTTAGCCAGCCTCTGATACAATTAAGGATCTTACCTATAATCTTAATTTGCTCCAGTTATATAATAGCCTTTCACATGGAACTGTATCAAAAGCTTTAATAAAATCAAGGCAAATAACACTGAAGTTATTTCTTGCATCCAACTGTTTCATGATTTTATTGAAAGAATTAACCAGAGTAGCCAGGCAAGAAGACTTTTCCTTCGCAAACCCAAGCTGTGATCAATTAAGGATATCATTCTAATCATCACCTGTAGTGAGTGGTTACTGTGGGCGATGGCTCTCTGTCTTCTAAATAATGCACGTGTTCCCCAAGGTTCAGTTCTTTCTTTCACTCTTTTCCACTTACCAGAAACCCTATCCATAATTTTTCTGATAATAATACATTGCATTCCACCTTCCAATTTGAGAAACCTTTCCCTACACAAACAGCTTCATCTTCTTGAATATCCACTACCAATTCCTTAAATGCAAATCTCCAGCTAATTTTTCAGTGGCACAAAGACAACTTATTTGATTTCAATCCTTCTAAAACTTAGTCCTGTCTTATATTTCACAAAAAAGATTCTTTTGCTCCTATGCTTATCTTTGATGATACTCAGATTTCTAGACAAGATCACATATCTCTATTAGGGATTACACTGACTTCTAATCTCTCTTGGCATAAGCACAAAACAAATACTGCTTCTTCCACATCTAAAAAACTGGGTTTTTTCTTTCACTCTTGCATTACTTTTCTTCTAAAGAGTTGTTCACTCTGTACAAATCACAAATCTGCCCTACCATGGAATACTGCTTGCACATCTGGGGCACTGTTGCCCCAAAACCTCTCTCAGGCTTCTAGATTCCATTTAAAAAAGGGCAATTAGGTTCATTAATAACCCATCTCTATAATTCCTCTCTTTCTTCCAAACCAGTCAGCATCTTTTTTCTGTCCAACTTTAAATACACAGAACACCTTTCTTCTTCCTCATTTATTCCTTCAACTTCAATTTTCTGGAACTTCCCCTCGTACGTATTTCCTGAAAATTACAATCCACATAAATTCAAGTCTAATGTCAACAAGTATCTTCTTTCATCTTCTCAACCTTCAACTTAACCATGGTACTAAGTAATATAGGTTCTAATACCTCTCGTGCTTGGGATTTTCATTAAGAAAAAACAAAAAATCATTCTTATTGGCTCTGTATTATATCCTTGACTTCTGTGGTGTGTAAGACTCACCTCTCTATAGTTGTCCATCACCTATTTTTCATCTCCTTTGTGCACTGAAGAGACATTAGTTCCTCTCTGGTCCAAGAAGGTCAATTCCCAAAGGATCGATTAATTAACATTTAATTAAAATTAACATTAAAATTAACATTCTCAAAGGATTGATGCAATCAAATGTAGCCTTTTTTTTAGTATAATAGGATAAATACTATCCAGCTCTGGAGCCTCAGCTTCTGTAACATTCTAATAGCCTTCTCTGAGAATACAGCATTGCTTTGTGTAATATGATTCCAGTAGTAAAAGTAGTAACAGCAAATGATGCAAGAAAGCAGCAAGCTTATAATATAGCATCAGAAAAAAAACAAAAAAACAGTTCACCCATCTGTACTCTCCAAGAATTTGTCTAGCTCTCCCTTGAATTTATTCAATATATCCACTTCCACAACAACAGATGGAAGCCTGTTCCGACAATCAACCACTTGATGGCTGAAGGAAAACTGACGCACATCTATCTTGCAACCATCCTTCCTCAACTCGAATTTATGTCTCTTCGTGTGTAGTCTTAGCAAGTGGAAGAATACCATTAACATTCAGCTTACTCGATCCTTCAAGGCTTCAAACACCTCAATCAGATCTACCCGTAGGTGCGTCTCGAGACACTGCAATTTTCAGAACTGAAGCCTTTCTATGTAAGAGCATTTTTTTGTTTGCTTCACCAATCTGGTTGCCCTTCTCTGCACCCAGTCCAGCAGATCTACATCTTTCCTAAAGTGAGGCCTCCACATCTGTATACAGTACTCAAGATGTTGCCTAACAATGGCCTTATACAAAGGGATAATCACCTCCTTATCCATGCTGGCAAAGTTTCTGTATATCACTGACAAAATCCCATGAGCTGTCCTGGCAACATATCTGCACTGCTCAGAGAATTTCATGTCTGACTTCCCAATCACCTCCAGGTCCTTTACATTCTTCACTGCCCTGAGTGTGGTACAACACAGTGATAATTTACTCTGGGGTTACTGCTACCTATGTGCAGTACCTTGCATTTGTCAATATTAAACTTCAACTGCCATTTTTCAGCCCATCAACAATTTTCCTAGATCTTGTTGCAGTAACTGACCCTGATGACTGTCGTTAACCACCATGACAACCTTTGTATCATCTGCAAACTTAGACATCAAGCCTCATATAACTTCATCAATATCATTGATAAATATTGAAAACAACAATGGACCCAGCATTGAACCCTGGGAAACTCCACTAATAACATTAGTCCACAAAGAACAGTACCTATTGATAATCGCTCTGTCATCTTCCACTTAACCATCCCTTTATCCATAGGTAACTTGCCCTTAATGCCACATTGCTCCAGTTTGTACAGCAGTCTTTTATGTGTAACAGTATCAAAAGCCTTCCTGAAATACAAGTATATGATGTTAAAATTATTTTTTGCAACCAGTTCCTTGGTCACTGCATCATAGTAACCTATCAGACTGGTTAGACAAACTGCCCTTTGACAAATCCATGCTGTGACTGCAGTATAACTGCATACCTGTCCAAATGGTCCTAAATTATGTCTTTAACCAGTGATTCCATTATTTTCCCTGTAATTACATTCAGTTCCCCACTAGAACCCAATACACCTTGGCATCCCCTTCTCCAAAGAATTCCCCAAGTGTGAATGTAGATGCAAAATACCCATTCAATTTGTCTGAAACCCAAGCAGGGCCATCAATAGTTAACCTACAGACATCAAGTGGCCCAATGTGATTCACTGTCCCTTCCTTCCACTGTCAATATAAGCATAGAAGTTGTTGCTGTTTTTCTTTGCATTCTCTGACAGACTTCTCATAAGCTGCCCCAGCCTGCCCAACCTCCCCTGCAACCTGATCACAGACTAATTTATATCTACCATAGGCCTCTCTATCATCTAATAATTTACATGCATCCCATGCACTTTTCTTTTCTGCCATGTGTTTCAACAGTTCATCTGACATCCTTCTAGGTCTAAGCCCTGAACAGTATTTCTTTGTTAGTATGAAAAGCCTAGTAGCCTCCTTGATTACGTCCCCGAATACTTCCCATTTAGAATTTGCTGTTGGCAATTATTAGCTGGTCCCACTGCACACAATTTAAAAACTGTCTGAGATTCCTGCAGTCACTCCTACGAAAGCAAAAGTCCCTTTCCCCAACCTTGACAGTAGTTGTCGTCAATGAAATTCCACATTCTTCCACTTTAATCAAGTAAGGGATTGATCTGATTCATTCTCTTCTTTTTTTGTATTCATACATGTGTAGAACTTTTCACCCTTTTTCTGAGCTCTCTTTGAAAGCATGGAGTGATTTCTCATACTCAGTTTTCACCTGTCTTACCCCATCTGTGGTTCTGTTACGTGTTATTATTATTATTATTGTTATTTGGCTTTTATTTAGGAGCATTAGCAACTAAGGCCATATTGCTTCGGGGATATGCAGTGGTCATTCCCTGACTTTTCTGCATCCTCCGTATTTGCTGGTCACGGGCTCGAACCCCGGTCTAATCAAGAAGCGTGTGCTATGCACTCTGTTACGTGTATGCTTGCAATACTCATATAACATTGGTTAGCATCAATTACCTCCTTAAAATAATTTAAACAGATTCTCATAGGAAATATGTTCAAAAACAGAGATATATGCTTAAAAAGTTCTCAATCACCCTCAGTTTTCAAATATCATAGGTTAATGACCAAAAATCAAGATCTGTAGTTGGTTTAATCATCTTTTCCATCTATTTTATCTATTTTTTTTATTTTTTCCCTAGAACATTCCGGAGCTTTCTACAACGTCCAAGAATGTTCTAGAATTTTGGTACATGAGGAAGAAAAGTCAGGATATTTCTGGAAACTTCTGGAACTTTCAACAAGGTTTTCTAGAAACATTGTGAGCCTTCTAGAAACTTCTCTACTGGTATATATATGAGTGGGTTCTGCCCCAAGCAAGCATTTTCATATTTCAAAAAGTGTATGTGTTTCAGAGTGAGTGGTGAACAAAGTAAATCGTGAACTGTGTTTAAATTAGAAATAAAAATCTATAATTTCTTAATTGTGTTCTTATGTGCGCATACCTCAACCATACATGAATTATGATTATGATGCATTCTTGCTGAAATAAGCCTGATAGCTTTTACTACACTTGAGGAGAAGTGATATTAAAATCGCAATGGAAGCCACTGTCACAACTTGTGAGAAAAGCCTATGAACTCCATTTCGAATGTAAGGTCAGAGATTTCCTTTAGCTCAAGTTCAAGGACATTAACAGGCTGGCTTAGAGGTAGTCATAAATCGATGCCTTTTGCTGTTCCAGTGATATGGCAGGAACCTCGAGACCACATAAACGATTGTTACTTTTGTATGACCAATATTTCTGGTTTTTCTGAGAAATCCAAGCATAAAGTAGAGTATCCCAACATACCTTCTGCTCTAAGGCTGGTTCCTAATGAGGATACAGTGCCAAAGCCACCAGAAACTTGGGGACTTGACTCTGATTCAGGATAGGAAAAGGAGTGTACAAAAGATTAGTATTAGTAACAACCATATGGTGCAAGGAAGCCTAAAGCTTATGCTGCACCAGACAAAAAAAGAGAGTAAAATAATAATAATAATAATAAAATTAAATAAAAGAAAAGAAACAGAATGCCTATGCATTTCCCTTCAAAGGTCACCTGGACAGTTACCTGTACAGCTGACAATCACCTTTGAATTTCCCCAGTGTCAGGGTCACCCACCCACATAGGTAACTTATTCCAGTAATTTATAACTTGCTGGCTAAAATAAAACTTCCTGCAATCAGTCTAAATTTCTCCCCCGTAACTTTAAATTATGTCCCCTAGTTCTAGAATCATTTATAACCATGAAAATTTCATTCTCATTCATTTTACTTTTGCCGCTCAGAGCCTTAAATATCTCAATCAAGTCGCCTCTAAGGTGCCTAAGTTCCCACATATTTGAAGTCTTTCCTCATATGGACACCCTTTTGCCGATTTCACCAGGCAAGTTCCCCGTCTTTGGACCCTTTCAAGAAGATTGATGTCTGTTTTTAGGTGCGGTCTCCATACTGGAACACAGTATTCCAAGATGCAGAACCAAGAATGAGTACAGATCCAGACTTTTGATATTGCTAAGCCACATCTAATCACTCAGGCATAATTGAATGATTTGGTCAGAGATTTTGACCTCTCCAAAACCAAGGCTCAATTACTAGGATCATGGCTTCAGCAGTGGAAAAGTGTGTCAAGGTAGCTTTTTATAGTAAAAGGCAATCTAACATAATGATCTATTACTCCATGGATGGTGCTTTGGTTTATTGTAACAACGTCCAGGGATTAATGAAAGAGTTGCATCTGAAGCATATTCCCAAGTAGCAGAGGTTTTTCATAGATTCGTTCAAGGTCTGTTTGAAAGCAGTTTTACTGCATAATGGAAATAAGTATCCATCTATACCTTTGGCCCTTGCAGTTCACATGAAGAAAACATGAGAATCTACAGGTTCTTTTCTAAAAAATGTGCTATCGAGAATAAAAATGGAATATCTGTGCTGATCTAAAAGTGGTAAGCTCTGCTTCCTGGGTTGCAAAGTGGATATGCTAATTACTACTACTTTTTATGTGAGTGGACAGCCGCTGAGTGAAGGATTGCCACTACAGAGTGAAATATGGCCAGACCATTCAGGAACTACACCAGGCCAGAAAAATGTAGCACATCCTCCTCTGCTGGATAAGTAAAAAATCTATTTACCTACATTGCACACCAAGCTAGGTTTGATAAAAATATTAGTGAAAGTGATGGACAAAAAAGGAGAAGGATTTTCCTGTTCGAGGCAAAAGTTTCTTCAAATTAGTGAGGTCAAGATAAAAGAGGGGATTTTTGTGGGTCCTCAAATCAAACTGCTATTCCAAGATGAGAAATTCATTAAAAAATTAAATGCTACAGAAATAAGGAGCCTTGAAGGCATTTAAAAACATCTGCTGGAACTTTTTAGGCAATGAGAAATCACAAAATTACAGTGAAATTGTGGATGAGCTAATTTTACAGAGTAGGGATGCAACATGTCATTAAAGCTTCATTTCCTACATCCCCATTTAGCCTTTTTCCTGAAAACTTGGGAGCACTCTCCGATGAACACAGTGAAAGGTTTCACCAAGATATTTCTCAAATGGAAAAAAATGGAGTCCAAATATGTTGGCAGACTACTGCTGGAATCTTGTATGGGAGACACCAATGGACGATTATAAAAGGCAAAAAAACCGACAAAAATAAGTGTTTTGTTATCAATATAAACATTTTTGTAAATAGAATGAGGTTAATAGACCCATTGTTCAATATTTAGTACTGTATGTAACATTTTTTTAAAATATATCAAATCTTTTTTACTAGAAACTTAGTTTTTGACTTTAATCCCTTCTCCCTTAAAATTGGTGGGTGTTACAGCAATATGGTTGCCATATTTGAATTTAGCAACATCAAATCTACAAGAATCACCCTGAATTTTAACAGGGAGCATAAAATATGTTTTTTTTGCCAATCAGTGTATTGGTGTCTTGTGATAATCTGTAACTGTTCTGTGCTTTTTTCTTTTGAAAAATTAAATTCTTAACTTCTTGTAATCCATTTTAGCATCTTTATTTTATGGGAGCCCTGGAGCAAATGCATTTGTGGCTTCTAAGATAAATCTCTCAAATAATTCCAATAGTGAACTCTTATCCAATAGCATATAATTGTCGCTCTGGTTAATCACGCCCAAGAAATACTTCAGTCATTACAGTCTCCCACTCTTAAAGTTCAATCCCTTTCCTTTGGCCACAAAAATTTCTTTGGACATTACCCATTTAATAACATTGTAGTCAGTATTCACTACTGGCCCTGCAGTCAAATTTTTGATATAACATGGATTCTCGGTGAAAACAAAGTTGAGGAGATTAGAGTCCCCATGTATAAGGGAACCATACATCCTGGTTTTACAGATTCTATTTGAAAGCATTGAAAGCATGTCCTTAAAAGTGTGCTTTAAAATTTTTTTGGGAAGTATAAATGTATTTATTTTCTAAATACATTTATACTTCTACAAGAATCATCCTGAATTTTAACAGGGAGCAAAAAATGTTTTTTTTTTTGCCAATCAGTGTATTGGTGTCTTGTGATAATCTGTAACTGTTCTGTGCTTTTTTCTTTTGAAAAATAAAATTCTTAACCTCTTGTAATCCATTTTGGCATTTTAAATGTAATGCTTTACTCACCAGTTTTTATCATTTCCATTTTACAACTTCATTTTAAATCTCAAACTAAGTACAGTCTGTCCTCGTATAGCACGATAGTTGCGTTCCTAGAAACCCTTGTGCAATGCAAAATCGTGCAATATAAACAACAAGTCCTATGGGAAACATAGGGTTAGGTGCCAACCACCCAAGATTGAACACACATTTGTAATCAAAACATTACCAAACAATAAATTATCGTAATAAAATACGTAAGTATTTTATTACGACTATTACATAATAAAATATTGCTAATGCTTTTGCTTCTATCGTAAGCAAACTTGTTTTTTGTTTGATTTTCTATCCAAGCAGATGACAGCCGTTCCACCTCTTCCAATTCTTTGTGTCTTAATCTAATGGATTTTAATTACACTTTGAGTTGTTCCTGCTATAAAAGTTGTTTTTTTTTCTCTGCATTCTTTGTAATTCTCGGCGTTGCCTCATTTAGGCCTGTAGCACGTGCAATATCACACAGTCTTTCATTTCGCTCAAAGCGTTTCACAATTTCATAATTTTTCTATATTGACAGAGGCGGACTGGCCATAAGCCTTACCAGGGAAACCACGGTGGGTCGGAGGCCGGTGTGATTTTGGCCATAAACGCTACTATGAGGCCACTACAAATTTTCCCGGGTAAGAATTTTTGACCCAGTCCACCTCTGTTTATCAATATTGCTTTTCTTTTTCGCTCTGAATCTGTAGTGTCTTCACCAGGAAGCTTCCTTTTCACACCTTTTAAGTATTTTACTCATTTTTAGGGAATAAAGCACAATTACAAAATGAGGAGGCACGCTTGATACATAAACAAAGCTGTGCGCATGTAGCAATTGAATAAACAACACCGTAAAGGCAGAGACAACTCTACCTCACTAGCTCACATTTTACTAAAGCACATTTCTGGGGGTTACTACCATAAAACAATAAAAACAATTTCCAGTTGCATTCCTGCTAGTGGAATCTGTTATAAACTGGTAGTAAACTCGATCTAATTGCATTTGCGATAATACCGATAGCTGGAATTTTATGTTATTATGGTGAAATGCGTTTCCCCTTCACTGATGTAAAAAACAAATACATTTTCAGAATCTTCTCTTCATTCCTATCATGTTGCGTTTAGTTGGGGTGATTCCGGTCTGACTGCCATTTCTTGTAAACACAAAGGCGAATCATGCATAAGCGAATTCGGTTCGTGTTATATACGATATCGTTCCCCTATTTATAAATCGTGTATGATCGAATTCGTGTAAACACGTGTTATACGAGGACTGACTGTATACCAATTATGACTTCATAGAAGGCATTACATTTCTAGCATTGGAAAAACCACTTACACATATAAGTTCACTGAGAGGTAATTTTAAGAAAGTAAAATGATGGCTGGGCATATTTTCCTTCCTTACATCTGCAGTCTTAGTGGTGCATATTCTCAGTGCACCCATTGTGCCATCACTCAAAGCACCCTCCTGTAGGCTAAAAGTCAGAATTCCACATGCCAGAAACACCTGTAGAATTAATTTGTAGCCCAGGTAAAATTTTCATTTTATGACCTCCAGTACAGTGGACAATCTACACTGAGCTCTCCACAGTATCTTAAGGATGCTACATTATTTTCCTTACTAGTTGATCAAACTTTGCAATTTTTGAGAATTTTCTTCTTTAGAAGACACAGCATATAACAAGTTTACACACAGCCACAAATCCACTAGTTAAGTTTATACCTGTAAATCAGTTAAGCATTAAAACTTGATCTTTCCTAATAATATTTCAGGGCAAAAAGCCTCAAACTATGATATCAGTTAGTGCATCTCCAAAATATGTATATACATAAATGAAATTACATTATGGGTGTGCATTACAAGAAAGGAAAGCCAGATTGACACTGGGAAGATTTTAGGTCCAATTCCATGGCTCACCCCAGTTCTCGTACTATAAAGCACAGTTCTATAAATTTGGAATAGCAATTCTAATCGTTTACAAAAGTTAAAAGTGGCTTATTTAAAATATTCTTAGGGACATTTATAACAAATTTCAAGTTGACAGGTTAACCCATCTTCCCTGTGTACTCTCATCATCATCATAAAAAATAAAAGAATTGTTACACAAATCACCTCAAGGGTACCTATCAATATCACATGGTGAAGTCTAGTAAACATGTTCTGAGTAAAGAACAAGAGTGCAGTGAATGGATTGAGGGAAGAAAGAGCAACTTATTAATGCTGCACTTGAAATCCTACTAAGTTATTTTCAGGAAATATACAGGGGATCTCAAAAATACACGGCATAACTTCAGGAATGAGTTCCTCATATGTAGACAATAAAAATATTTTATATCAACATAGTTCTGGAAATGCTTGGTTTCTGAGTTTTGAAGGTCTGTCTATGACACTTAACTATTCACATCACCTTATAGTAATTGTTCAAAATGTCCACCTTCTGCCTGAATACAGGCCTCACATCGATGTCTCATGGACTCACAAAGACGATGCCAAATTCCTGGCATGTTTCATATTGTCTCACAACCTGCCACAATTCGATTGCGGAGACTTTCCGCATCAGTTGGTGTTCTCGCAACACTCTCCAAAGAGTCGAATGTTGAACAGCCAGTTGCATTGCTATTCTGCATGTGCTGATTCCAGGAATGGCATGCACAATATCCAAAATCTCCTCCTTTATTTCAGTTGTCGTAGATCTTGGTTGTCCTCCGTCGGCAGCACGAGGTGTAAAGGGCCCATGTTCACAAAGGCGGCGATGGATACCTTCAAACATTTTCCTGTCCAGACATCTTCATTCTGGGAACCTTTCGTGGTACAAACGACGAGCCTCCAGAGCATTGCCGTCCGCCAAACCGTACATAAAGTGCATATCCGCTTGCTCCTGATTTGAGTACATGGTTGGAATGGAAAACCACCAGATTCTGTCAGTACCTTGAATTGAAGGAAATCACCTGCGGGAGATAAGACATTCCGGTTAATAATTCGGGAACCAAGCATTTCCGGAACTATGTTGATATAAAATATTTTTATTGTCTACATATGAGGAACTCATTCCTGAAGTTATGCCACGTATTTTTGAGACACCGGTATATATATATATATGGAAAATACAAGAATGATTCAAAAAGAAGAAAATTTCAAAAAAATTATAGAAACAAAAATTCACATTTATTATTACTGGGACATATGCAGATGGTCAGCGAATTGCCAAAATTTCCTATTAATCCTAGCAGCCCTCAACTTAGCCCCATGCAGACATCAATTCAAACATGCATTTCTTCCCAGACAATACTTAGCAAGTATGTTTGTAGTAATCGGTGTCCCTGCCTCAGACTGGATGCTGTTTCATTTCAAAAAAAGTCATATAGTGTTGTGTCTGGAGACCTGAGGAGGGGAGGAGTGGAGAACAGGAGTACCACATATCTTCTTCAGTACTTTATCCCACTGCTGAGGTAGTGTGTCCATAAGATATTGTCACAGAAGTAAGGAAATGCACCCTTTGCTGGAAGATGAAATCAGCAATTTTCATGAAACTGAGGCATAAAGCCAGCCACTTAACAAATCCAGATTAATGTTTCAGTTGATTGTCTTTCTGTAAAAAAATAAAGGACTGCAAATTCTGATGTGAATGGCACAAAACATTTACATCTGAGAAGTATTGTTCATGCTCAATAATTTCATGAAGATTTTCAGAATCCCACATTCAAATATTAAAGTGGTTGACTTTCCACTCAAGAGAAAAGTAGCTTTGTTACTGAGGAAAAAGCTGTGTTGCCACAACCTTCTTCCAATTTCTGTTGAAAGTGACAGAAAATGTCAAACTTCTTGAATTTATCTTTTGGTTTTAATGCCTACAGCCAGGGCCTTCTTTAAGCTTTCAAATGCAGATCCAGGGAACATGCCAGACTGGCATTTGAGCATATTCAACTCATGGCTACATCTGTAAGTGGATTCTTGCATGCTTTGCTAAAAGACTTCTCTTACACATTGTAACATTTCATCAGTGGAATAGGGATCACCTCTTGCCCTTGCCAAAAACGTCTTTGCTTCATCCTGTTTACACCATAGTAAACTGACTTACACTGTGCTGGGCCCTTTTTGTAGTGCATATAAAATTCATGTTGCACACTAGTGATGTAGGCAAAGATTACATTTTTTCTTATATCATTATGGTTTGCATATATAAAAAATGTTACATGGCTCTTAAACATTGCTACTGTTTAAAGAAACACACAGAAGCTTAATCCATATTATTGTAGGCGAGGCCTACAGAGAATCTGCGATTTCTTATAGTACAATTAGATGGTTGTTTAAACAATTTAAAGATAAATACAAGTCTGGTGGTCCAAACTTGCATTTATCTATAAAGCATATATTTTGATATATCTATAATTTATCTATATACAGGGTGTCTCAAAAATATTGGTACAAACGATTAGGGGAGGTAGGTAACATCTAAAGGAATGTGAATCGCATAGGAACCCATAACTGGAAATGTCACCGTAAGTCGATACACGGTGCTGTTCATCAGTTCGTTAGAGGGAAAATTTCTGGTTTACTCATTCAAGCAGTAGTCGCCGGACGAAGAGCATGCATTGATATATGAACTGTGAGCTGGCAGACATGCACCTGGTGTATGGATTAGCAGAGGGCCCACACGGTGTGTGCCCCCATGCGGCACAACATCACTTCACAATAAATGTGTGGGCAGGTATGGTCGGTGACTGCTTAGTCGGCCCATACCTGTTACCATCCCGCATGAACTCTGCTAAATGTCGGATCTTTCTTGAACAAGTTCTACCAAGGTTACTTGACGATGTTCCAGCAAATGTGAGATGCAACATTTGGTTTCAACATGACGGGGCGCCTGTCCATTATGGAAGGTGTGTTTGTGACCATTTGAACAGGCGTTTTGGGCGTCAATGGATTGGCCGTGGTGGACACGTTGCCTGGCCCCCACGCTCACCTGATTTATCAAGCCTTGATTTCTTTCTGTGGGGGGCCCTCAAATCTATTGTGTATGAATCGCCTGCGGAGATGGAAATGGATCTCATGGCGAGACTCATCTGCGCTGCTGCTACTGTCAAAGAAACTCCAGGTGTGTTCAACCGTGTCCGCCAATCCATGTTGCATCGGTGTCATGCGTGCATCGCGTCTCATGGTGGAACCTTCAAGCATCTGTTGTAACATCATGAAATGCATCCATCTTGTACTCCATTGTTAATATTATGTCAAATAAATGTTTGCCACTAATTACTGTCTTGTGTCATTTCTGCTTCTTGTGCCTCTGCTACTACTTTCCCGTGATGTTTCCAGTTATAGGTTCCTAGGCAATTCACATTCCTTTAGATGTTACCTACCTCCCCTAAATGTTTGTACCAATATTTTTGAGACATCCTGTATATCTATAAAGGCTGGTGGTCCAGGTATTCAAAGAACTGCAGTAATCCTATGATTCAACATGCACAGACATACGTTATGTCTGTGCATGTTGGATCCCAGGATTACCACACCAGAACAAAAACATGCATGCATTGAGATCTTTTTGGGGATGAAGATGAATGCTGAAGGCAGTGATGGCTTTCTAACAAAGATTACACACCATTAAAATCCACAGAGGATTTTCAACTTATACAATGTCAAAAAAAAAAAAAGCAAAGATAGTGCAAGCTGCTGCTAAAGTTATGACCGTAACTGGCTTTGACATTACCAGAATGGTGCCTCAGCACACTGTGCAACCCCCATTTGATCTGATTTCAATTTTAATGGTACATGGGCAACTTAGGTCATGACATAACAAGTCCAAAAATAAAATACATTAAAAATCATTAACCTACATATAGATTATCATGTAAAAATGTATAAATATCAAAAAGCAGTACCTCTCAAACAAATCTAAAAACAAGTAAAGAAACACAATGTTTAAATATAGTATAAATTTATATAAATTATACACTTTTATAAAAATACAGGTTTATAATATTTAAAAACAGAAAATTTCAGACATGTTATCTTTGTCAAATAAAATCTGAATGGGTGTATAAATAAGGCTAAGTCAGATGATTAAAACATATATGATGTGCACTGATAAAATTTTGACTTTCAATAAACACGTGTTTGATAGTTAAAATGGTGTCACAGTGCTTGCACACAGAAGGGTCATCAGCCCTCAACATAGCCAAGTTAGAACAACTTCCTCTTTAAAGTTTCCTGTGCAGGTAGACTACCACAGTTCGATTAAGGCTCAATCTAGTATAATCTGTTTGAAGCCTGCCCATGCAGTGAATGTTACCAAATGGGAAAACAGTTTCTTTCATATTGCTGGTAGTCCATATAAGAGACTGAAGGGACTGGTAGGTAAGGGTTATCTAGGGTACCGCTGCTGCTTTGGTTGCAACGCTAGCCAAATCATTTTCCCTAATCGCACTGTGGCTGGAGATCTAACAGAAGAAAATATCAAAATCAGATTCCAAAAGATAATTTAGCCTTGGATGTACCCGAGACAAGAATTGATGATAATTATACCTCATCATTAATAAGGCCTACAATGAACTCAGAGAATCTATATATACAGGGCGTCTCAAAAATACACGGCATAACTTTAGGAATGAGTTCCTCATATGTAGACAATAAAAATATTTTATATCAACATAGTTCCAGAAATGCTTGGTTTCCGAGTTTTGAAGGTCTGTCTGTGACACTTAACTATTCACATCACCTTATAGTAATTGTTCAAAATGTCCACCTTCTGCCTGAATATAGGCCTCACATCGACGTCTCATGGACTCGCAAAGACGATGCTGAATTCCTGGCATGTTTCGTATTGTCTCACAACCTGCCACAATTCGATTGCGGAGCGTTTCCATATCAGCCACCGGAGTCAAATACATCAATGGATTTAAATGGCCCCACAAGAAGAAATCTAGTGGGTTTAAATCAGATGAGCATGGAGGCCAGGCAGTTGGTCCACCTCTTGTACCTATCCACCGACCAGAAAACCTTCGATTCAAGTAATTGCAGGCTAGGTGGCTGAAATGTGCGGGAGTGCCATTGTGCATAAGTGTGCTTGTTGACGAATGATCAGTGGTGTGTCGTCCAAGAAATCAAGCATGTTGTTTTCCAGAAAGTTTCTGTATGCCTGCCCTGTGAGTTTGTTTGGAAGTATATGGGGCCCAAATAACTTATCACCAAAAACACCCGCCCAGATGTTGAGGCTGAACTGCTGTTGGTGATGTGATGGAAGAATTGCATGTGGGTTTTCCTCGGCCCATACATGCTGATTGTGAAAGTTTTGGATTCTGTCTCACGAACTGTGCTTCATCTGTGAATATCACTATGGCAGGAAAGTGAGGAGTTGTACCACACTGCTGCAAGAACCACTGGGAGAACATAACTCGCACAGGGTAATCTGCTGGTGACAAGGCCTGTACCCGTTGCAGATGGTAAGGATACAGTTGGTGTTCTCGCAACACTTTTCAAATAGTCGAACGTTGAACAGCCAGTTGGATTGCTATTCTGCATGTGCTGATTCCAGGAGTGGCATGCACAACATGCAAAATCTCCTCCTCTACTTCAGGAGTCGTAGATCTTGGTTGTCCTCTGTCAGCAGCATGAGGTGTAAAGGTCCCACGTTCACAAAGGCAGCGATGGATACCTTCAAACATTTTCCTGTCTGGAGATCTTCGTTCTGGGAACCTTTCGTGGTACAAACGATGAGCCTCTAGAGCTTTATGTACAGTTTGGCGGACAGCAAACCGTACATAAAGTGCATATCCACTTGCTCCTGATTTGAGTACATGGTCGGAATGGAAAACCACCTGGTTCTGTCAGTACCTTGTGATGAAGGAAATAACCTGCGGGAGATAAGACATTCCGGTTAATAACTTGGGAACCAAACATTTCCGGAACTATGTTGATATAAAATATTTTTATTGTCTACATATGAGGAACTCATTCCAGAAGTTATGCCGTGTATTTTTGAGACACCCTGTATATGATACGTTTTTGGTAGTGGAAGGTTTGTATGGGAACCAAGCTAGCTCTACAGCATGTAACCCTGCAGTGTATATGTGCACTCAGGGGAACCTTCACAGATAATGTAATGTCTGAAAAGACAGCTGCAGATCCCACATACAGTTCTGACTTCCAGAAATCTGTATAAACTGACAAGAAGTTAGAATGTTCAGCTCAATGTGGTGAGTTGATTCATCACTCAACTGAGGTTCAGGATGAATATTATGTTTTCAAAAAATATGTCACTGTACTGGAGTAACAGACTCAAAAATATGTCACTGTACTGGAGTAACAGACTTTCCCCAGTTCTTATGGGAGAAGTCATATGCCAGACTGGAAGAGGTTGCCTTGTTAATTGGGCAACTATGTCTACCATGAAATGTAGATTCCTGAGGAGCTCTTGGATATGAATATTGAATTGATACTTGGCTGTTTGAAGGGCGTTATAAAGATTTTTCCAAATGTCACTTGAAAACATGTTCATGTGGGGTGGGGTGGTCTGAAATGGATTTCAGTTATAAAGTATATTGTAGAGACAACTGTTTCCATCAAAGAGATAATGAAAATTCATTTGTTTTCATATACAGGATATGAACAGGAGATGTTCAAAATGTTATACTTTGCAATAATCACCGAATAGCAGATGGGATGCAGCCATCAAAGCATGCATACTGTTTCTGGCAGATGCATAGGTCAGCACTCCACACTTGGAGAAAAGTCAACCTATTATTCAAATATGAACCACAAAAATCTGGTCTCAGGGACTACTGGAATAGCATTTTGTTGAAGCCTCGACTGAGGTTCAGGATGAATATTATGTTTTAAAAAGAAATGTTTATCCTAATGCTATACCAATCCTTGCCCAGGATGGCATTAGTTTTGATTATCATATGTAATTAGTGACATTTTAGTTAATTACAATTTTAATTGCATTTGGTTGTAACTGCAACATATAACACCAGGCAGCTGTTTTGAATGTGTATTATATACTTGGTGGCATTTAAGAACTTCCTCTTTTTTTGCTTACTACTGCAAGTGTGGGGTTCTCCACACTTAAGTTGGTAAGTATAACTATTGTTTATCTGATGCAGACCCATAGGATTTTGGGGTCCAATTCTAATTTGCTGTAATTATTTATTATCTTCTTTAACAGTAAATTTAACCAATTTTAATTTTCTGATGCTAATTTTAGCTGAAAAAAAAAAAAAAAAACAACAACATTCAACCACAATGTCCATGTGGATGAATGGATCGATAGTAACATAATTTTAGTTTTAACATTATTTTTAGTTTTTGGCATTAGATTAAACAGGCAAATATGTTCTATTAAATTTTCTTCAGTCACACATATTATTTAGCATCATAATGGCTTAATTCACCTATATTGCAACTGAACATTTATTTGGTAACATTACTTTTCAACATATTCCCCTTTGGAGTCAATACACTTTTGCCACCAATGCTGCAATACATTGATTCCAGCAGTGAAGAAAATTTTCTCTTGGGCCTCCAAGAATGCATTGACTAAAGCAATGACATCACTATTGGTGGGAAAAATGGATCCAGCTAGCTATTTTTTTCAAATTAGGAAATAAATGAAAGTCTAATGGTGCTTGATCTGATGAATATGGAGGATAGTCCAAGATTTCAAAGCTACACTTGTGCAGTGCAGTCATAGCAATAAAAGACTTGTGAGCAGGCACATTGTCCTGGTGGAACAATACTCCTTTTCTGAGTTTTCCTCAGCGTTTGTCTTTGATGTTTTCAAACAAATGCTTCACGAGGTCTCCATAATATGCCTGTGACTGTCTGGCCTTTCTGAAAAACTGATAAAATCACCTTGTCAGCAGCAGAAGGAATTGACATGGATTTCTTTTGAGGGGAAGAAGAGCTGTATTTTAACTGTTTGGTCTGCTCCTTTGTCTCTGGCTAAAAGTGAATGGACCCACATCTTAGCCACAGTCACAAACCTTGCAACAAAATTTTCTGGATCTGCAAATAAAGATGCAAATGTTCCCTTGACTCGACAACTCTTGTGTGTTTTTGATCTGCTGTCAACAATTTTGGGAAAAATCCTGCAGACACCTTCTTCACAGCAAGAACCTCTATTATTATGTGATACATATATTCAGATGATATGTCCAAGATCCTGGTAATGTATTGAACTTTCAACACGAATCGCTCATTACCAAATCATGCACATTGTCAACAACTTCCGGAGTGATGAACGTTGCAGGTCTTCCACAGGTGGGTCATCTTCCAGGCTTTGTCCCACTCATTTAAATTCTGCTGACCACTTCTTAACCATGGAATTGGAAGGGGCATCCTCTCTCAATGTCGTAACCATATCTTTATGAACTGCCGTTAGCATTACTCCTTTTTGTCCCAAATATTGGATGACTGCACAGTGACTTATTTTGTGCATCTTTCTTCATTCACACAAATTTGACTTTAGGACCTGTAATTAAAAACATTATAGGTCCTGAACAAAAGACATTATTGAAACTGCATGAAACTTAGTGGATTACTATTTAAAGTGTTATATATTAAGTACAGAAATTTTTAAAACTGTACCACTACCGTTTCATACTGAGGTCACAAACTTTTCAAATGCCCCTCATATAAGCTATTTTGGTGTTATTATTTCCCATGTGCATTCCACCTTACATTCTGCAGCATTAAAACACATTCACCACTCCTGTACTGATGAGTTTCCATTAAAATTAAATTATCATAATTTTTTATCATAAATTTATTTTCATTAAAATATAGTCTGTTTTTTAATTTGATTAAAATTGAAAACTACCTTTTGCTAGAAGAATAAACTCTAGCTTCTTGCTCCTCTTTGTGTTTTCTAATCTGCTCTTCAGCACGAGCCATTTCCTGTTCCATCTGACTTTGGCTTTCTTTATCTAATCGTCTTCTTTCCTAGTGTGGAGAAGAAAGAAAAAATAAAACTTTCTTAGACAAAAAAAATAATCTCAAAGCAAATAAAGTTTATTTAAAATTAGTAAAATTATTCAATAAAATTAGTAGGATGAATAGAACTGTTACTAAATCAATGGCATTTTCCAAAAATATTTTAAAGGACAACTGAGATAAATTCATTGGAAACCTGCACCTATTCCATCATCACGGAGGCATTCATTTTTGCTAAATTTCATTGAATTTTTAATAAGCCAGCTAATTTTACAATTTTTATAATTTTACTAATTCAAAGGTTAGCCTTCGCTGAACTCTGAATTACTAAAGAGTGTGGGCTACACCCCATACGTTTTGCTCATTATGTTCTTTGTACAGCCTTAATTTCAGTTTCACTTAAAATGTTTTCACTTCTCTTTGTTTAGCGCATCTCCTTTGTTCATTCTCTTAGCTAGATAAACCACTGCTTTACTAAATACAGCTATAATCTGCTTTGAAGATTCACTTTAGATCTTTTTAACACTGCAGTCTTTAAATATGTTCGCTGCCACCTAAAATTCATTGTAGCCCTTAGTCAGTCTTTAGCAAGTGTTGCCGGACAAACTCAGGTTTTCATCCAGTAATCTGGATTTTTTTACTTAGCTGTATGAAAAACCACTTCACAAGTATTGGTGCGCCTCCGTAGCCAGGTGGGAAGGAGCAGCAGTGTGTAGCACACGCTTCTTGATTAGACTGGGGTTCGAGCCAGTCACCACCAAATACGGAGGATGCGGAAAGGCCAGGGAATGACCACCGGATATCCCGGAGCAATATGGCCTTAGTTGCTAATGCTCCTAAAAACCAAAAACAACAACAAGTATTGGCATCAAGCATCAACAAACATACTGACATGGAATATCAAAAATGTATTCCTATTTTACATAGTTATACAGTGTGGACACTCCACCTCAATTAACACAAGTAGTGGTGCTCTCCTGAAAACACTTCTCAGGTGACTTTCGTTGGGACATATTGCTGCATAACTGGTATTAATCATGTTGAACATATCTAGCACTGCTTTCATGGAGTGCTTTGTTTAAAATACAGTAATACCCCAACTTACGCGAACTCGGAGTTACGCGGTTCTTGATTTTTTCGTTTGGCAACGCTGCCGCCCACTATCTTCAAGGTCGTTTTTCATATGTTATCGATATACGGTGCAACGGCGGAGAATGAGAACGAAAGATGAACAAAATTCAACTTTGCTGCTTTTATGTTTTTTATATCAGTGAAGGGAAAAACACATTTCACCATAATAACGTAAAAACCAGCACAATTCCAGCTATCGGTATAATCGCAAATGCAATTAGATCGAGTTTACTACCCGTTTATAACAGATTTCACTAGCAGAAACGCAACTGGATTTTTATTGTTTTATGGTAGTAACCCCTAGAAATGTGAGGTGTTAATAGTGTATCTCTGCCTTTATGGTGTTGTTTATTCAGTTGCTACATGCGCGCAGCTTTGTTTATGCGTATCAAGCGTGCCTCCTCGTTTTGTAATTGCGCTTTATTCCCTAAAAATGAGTAAAATACTTAATTAAAAGGTGTGAAAAGGAAGTGTCCTGGTGAAGACACTGCAGATTCAGAGAGAAAAAGAAAAGCAATTATCGATAAACAGAGGCGGACTGGGTCAAAAATTCTTACCCGGGAAAATCTATAGTGGCCTCATACTATAGTTTATGGCCAAAATCACACTGGCCCACCGGGGTTACACTGGCCCCGGTAAGGCTTATGGCCAGTCCGCCTCTGTCGATAGAGAAAAAATATGAAATTGTGAAACGCTTTGAGCGAAATGAAAGACCATGTGATATTGCACGTGCTACAGGCCTAAATGAAGCAACGGCGAAAAGCACTTGACAGGTTGAAAATTGAAAAGGGCTCAATTGTAAAGGGCTTAAAAATTTTAGAAAACATAGACTCCAACGAAGAACGCGTTATAGCTACAAAGCAAGGAATAAAAAAAATTATTAGCTTGCTACGAAGAAATTCTGCGTGAAAAAAAGAAGGCGCTGTGTCGTCAGACGAATTTGTTAGATTTTATGAAGCCATCGACATCGAAATAACTTTTTAACGTAAGTCATTTGTTTTTTTAATACATATTTTGTATTAATATGTATAAAGAACTGCAATTTTATTAATATTTTTCTTCTAAACTAGTGTTTTTGTTAGTCCTTGGTCCCAATTAAGCAAAATTTATATGTATTTATATGCAAAGTTGTACCCTGACTTACGCGAATTTGACTTACACGATTTTCGTCGGACCCACCTATCGCGTAACTTCGGGGTATTACTGTACACAAGTTTTAGAGATAATTTTGAAATAACCTGTACAATACTGGTAAATGTAACGTTCAATATTTGGACAAAGGTAATTCTAGATTATCTTATTACTTAAAAAAGAAATAAACTTAAGACCTTAATCAACTTAATCTTAGGTAAGCCTTATAACATTAATGCAAAGATTTAAATTATCTGCATAAAAAAAGTGAGAGCTGTTCTGGTGCGTAATTTTATTATGCACTAGATCATAATGTAATACAATCTTATATAATCACAAGAAATTTTATATATAATCTGGTGCATTCACATATATACAAAATGTACTTGCCTGCCTTGATTTTGCTGACTCCTTAATGCTGTAGAACATAGGACCCAATTCAGCTAACCAGTGACCATCAACTGCAGTAACACATTGCATGTATTCCTGAAAAGACAAATATCAGTTTCGAGAACATTTATACATGCTAAAATAAAATTATCAGAAAGAAAAATTCACTTCTATAACACTGTAATTTCAGCAATCTGCATTAAAATCTTAATTTGAAAATAATAGCGATGCAGTCATGGCGTGAGTATCTGGTGACTACATTTATAATTTATTATTTAAATTAAAAGCCCTGTTATAATGATTACTTGTATTTGCAATTTGAATAAGCAAGAAAATCAGAATGTCTTACTATTGGATATTTGCCTAGTAGCAGTTGGTTCTTGAACCATCTCAGTAAATGATTTCTACATCAATTTTTTAGGTATGCCAATAGGAGGGCAGTATGCTTGAAGTGATTCTTACTAAAGATTTATATGCTATCAATAGATTTAAGAAACCACTAGCCAGTAGTGACCTTAATGTTAGTCTCAGACATAATCTGAATTCAATTCAGCTGCTTCAGCTGAAATTTCGAAGCAATACCCATGCAAAATGGGAAATATTTCAAAAAATAACTTTGGATGTTATACATTGTTTCATACTTCGAAAAGATATAGCACAAGATGGAAACCAAACCTGGTGACCAAAGAATTGATGAAAGTGGTATCAGAAAAGAAGGCTGCTTGAAATATCCACAGACTATCTAGAGATCAAGTTCACTATGAAAAATATAATCCTACTATATAAGGATTCACAATCCTACTATATAAGGCAAGGATCATCAACTTTTTCCTGAAATGTGTTACATACTGTTTGAAATGCATCATGTGCCACATGAGAGCTGATCCAGAAGCTATCAAAATCAATACCCTTCCCTTATTGATCCATACCTCGTACCACGAAATGTTTTTGCCAACTACATAAAGAAATTTTATGCTAAGCACTTGTAATAAAAAAAAATTAAAACGATTTTACATTTATAAAATAAATTTAATATAATTTGACAAATAAATGTTGATGCTTAGAAAATCAACATCGCAGGGAGCTCACCAATGCATCTACTTACCTGTGCTAAATTAATCCAAAAAGGCAACAAATCTCTTAACTATTCTTGTCAAGTTGAAACAGAGGTCAGAATTTCTGGCAATAAAAGTGGAATTTAAACTACAGGTATCATGAAAACATTGCAATGTGAACCCAATAACACATTGTTTTTTTAGTAATTTGTTCCAAGACCTCAGAAGTTGAAATTTTTGCTATATAACTATTTATCTCTCTAAAAGGTAATTTTTATAATGGAAATTGCCCTACTCTTTCATCGTTATCATATGTTCTGTTATAAGAATCAATTCTGAACGCCTTTGTGATATTTTTCTAAAACACATTTCTGAAGGTCACCACCATAAAACAACAAAAACAATTTGCACTTTCCGGTTTATTGGGCTTTTCTGTTAGCGCAATCTATTATAAAACGGTAGTAAACTCTATCTTATTGCATTTGCGATAAGTGGGTTTTTATGTTACAGTATTATGGTAAAATGAGTTCCCCTTCACTGAAATCTTCAATCATATAAAAACATAAATAAATTTTTGGAATCTTCTCTTCATTCCTATTTACTTATTACAATGGTGAAGGGAAAGCAACCAGCGGAAAGTGCTGGCAGTGCTAGGAAACAAAACAAAATTGATTTAGAAATGAAGATGTTTAATTAAGTAGTACGAAGCAGGACAAAGTTTTTCATCTATTGCACACAGGAATTAGGTCTCGCTGTTTCAACAATGAATACTATTTTAAGGGACAGTGCGCATATAAAAGAACATGTTAAAGGATCAACGCATTTAAGATCAACAGTGATCACAAAACAGCGGGGGCACCTCCGTAGCTAGGTGGGAAGGAGCAGCAGTGCGTAGCACACGCTTCTTGATTAGACTGAGGTTCGAGCCCGTCACCACCAAATACGGAGGATGCAGAAAGGTCAGGGAATTACCACCACATATTCCAGGAGCAATATGGCCTTAGTTGCTAATGCTCCTAAAAACCAAATAACAAACAAAACAGCATTCAGGTGCTAATGATGGGAAAGCTATTAATAATATGGATAGAAAATCAGATTCAGAAGCGAGTGCCTCTGAGTCCAATGGCCATTCAAGCAAAAGCAAAAAGTATTTATGAAGATATTAAGGATAAGTATGGCAAAACCCCAAGCCAAGTTCGTGGCAAGCAACAGGCGGTTTAATAGGTTCAAGCATTGTGCTGGTTTCCCAAACATTAAAATATGTGGTGAAGTCACCAGTGCCAATTCTACAGAGGCAGAGAAATTTTGTGATGTGTTGGAAAAAAACCCCTTCTAAATCTCCACAGCCCTCAACTTCTGCAGTGGTGTGCTTATCAGCTGGAGAGTTAATTCTGGCAACGATGCTCGAAATGTAAAACTTGCTGACATTATGCCTGTCTCATCTCTCTTTTTGTAATTTTATAATTTTGAAATTTTTGTAATTTTTCCTGCGCATGAGATAAAAAGATTGAATAAATAATTCTATTTACATGTTCAATGAACATTTCTTTTTTACTTCGATCAAATTCAGCATGCATAGTTGCGAGTGCTGCATAAGAATTTAGGGAAATTCTGACTCATGTAAAATTCAACTTACTTTTTTTTTTTTGGGTGTTTTTTTTTTTTAGGAGCATTAGCAACTAAGGCTATATTGCTCCGGAAATATGCGGTGGTCATTCCTTGACCTTTCCGCAGCCTCCGTATTTGGTGGTGACAGGCTCAAACCCCGGTCTAATCAAGAAGCATGTGCTACGTACTGTTGCTCCTTCCCACCTGGCTACAGAGGCGCCTCCGATTCAATTCAACTTACGTAGAGTTCTGTGGAATACAACCCTTACATAAATCGGGGAGTGACTGTATATACGTTTAGCTTCATTTCCAGTTTTTCAAACAGATTGTATATTTTTTAATGTTATTTTTTCAGATCAGTAGATGCTCTACTAACAGGAACTATACATACCACGTGTATCATGTATCTGGTGAGACTAGCAAAAAGGACACCCACATGAAGAAAGAATTTGAATATTTAAGCCACACAGCTTGGTAACTATGAGGCTCTAAGACATGGGAAAAGAGAAAAAAAAAAAAAAAGTGCAATTTTCAGTTATTAACCCTTTTATGATATACAACATATATCTATGGTATTCAAGTTTATTTTAAGTACATTTTAAATAATGTATCTGTTTATTTATGAACTGTCTTAATGCTAAATTCTGGATGGATGATTTTGAGAAACTTTTTCTAACAAGAGACAAACTAACTTCAAGGGCTTGAGCTAAAGACTATGTACATAAGACCACCAACTTTTGGAATCAGAATCCAAACAACTTTTAATATAGATGAGGCTTTCAGCAAGAATGCATTCTGTAACATTTCTTCCAAATTAATAATATAAATGAGCATGTCATTAGGAAACACAATAAAACATATTTTAAAGTTATTTTCATTTATATGTTCTAAAATTCTTTTTTTTTTTCTTTTTTTATTATTATTTAATTGCATAATATTAGCTATTGAAAATTTAACATTCTAGGGCTCTTTTTGCATTAGGGAAAAAATGTTCTAAAATGTTAAGAACCTGAGAGGTGTGTCACATAATGTACTTCATTTATTAACTCTCTTAGTTTGTTGTTATAGGAGACTTTATGCTAAAACCTTTTGTGGTTTATTTCTCATGAACTTAAGCTGTCAAAATTGATTAAAAGGCTATAAGTACAATTTTATGATATCTAACTTTAAAAAATTTGTCTGCTCAACTGCTTTTTTATCAATGAGAAAGTTGCTTGCTATTGTCTGTATGATTTCAATATTGGTAGTAGCAGTAGTAATGGCAAATGATGCAAGAAAGCAAGCTTATATAACATTTACAAAAAAAAAAAAAAAAAAAAAAAACACAATTCACCCATCTGTACCCTCCAAGAATTTATCTAGTTCTTTGAATTTATTCAACCCATTCGCTTCCACAACAACAGATAGAAGCCTGTTCCAACAATCAACCACCTGCTGACTGAAGGCAAATTTTGGCACATCTATCCTGCAACCATGCTTCCTCAACTTGAATTATGTTCCCTTGTGTGTAATCTCAGTAAGTGGAAGAATACCATTAACATTCAGCTTACTCAATCCAGTCAAGACTTTAAACACCTAAATCATATCTCCCCACAGGTGCCTGGTCACAAGACACTGCAATCTGAAGAACTGAAGCCTTTCTACATAAGAGTGCCCTTTTGTATCCTTCACCTAGTTGCCCTTCTCTGCACCTGTTCCAGAAGATCTACATCCTTCCTAAAGTTAGGCCTCCAGACCTGTATACAAAGGGATAATCGCCTGCTTATCCTCGATAGAAAAGTATCTGTTATTGTTATTTATTTTTTTTTTTTTTTAAGGAGCATTAGCAACTAAAGCCATATTGTTCCGGGGATATGCAGTGGTCATTCCCTGACCTTTCCGCATCCTCCATATTTGGTGGTCACGGGCTCGAACCCCGATCTAATTAAGAAGTGTGTACTGCGCACTGCTGCTCCTGCCCACCTGGCTACAGAGGCACCTGTAAAGTATCTGTATATCATTGACAAAACCCTATGAGCTGTCCTGGCAGTATATCTACACTGCTCAGAGAATTTCATGTCTGACTGCACAATTACCCCCAGGTCTTTTTCATTCTCCACTACTCTGCATATAGTACCACACAATTGATAAGTTACTCTGCAGTTACTGCTACCCATGTGAAGTACCTTGCATTTGTCAATGTTAAACTTCAACTGTCATTTCTCAGCCCATCAACCCAATTTTCCTTTGTCTTGTTGCAGTAGCTCACACTGCTGAGTGGCCTTTGTATCATCTGCAAACTTAGACATTAAGCCTGACATACCTTCATTAATAAATATTGAAAACAACAATGGACCCTGCCCCGAACCCTGGGGAACTCCACTAATAACATTAGTCCACGAAAGCAGTGCCCACTGATAACTACTCTGTCTTCTTCCACCTAACCATCCCTTTATCCATAGAAGTAGCTTGCCCTTAATGCCACATTGCTCCACTTTGTACAGCAGTCTTTCATGTGCAATGGTATCAAAACCCTTCCTGAAATCCAAGTATATGATGTCAAAATTATTTTTTGCATCCAGTTCCTTGGGCACTGCATCATAGTAACCTATCAGATTGGTTAGACAGGACCACCCCTTGACAAATCCATGCCGTGATTGCAGTATAATTGTATGCCTGTCCAAATTATCCTGCATTACTTCTTTAACCAGTAATTGCATTATTTATACTGAAACAGATGTTAAGATAATAGGTCTGTAATTAATCATGTCACCTTCAGATCTTTATGAATTGGTATATATCCACACTTCTCCAGTCCACAGGGACCTCCTCTGAATTCAAGGATGCTCTCATAATTATGATCAAGGGTTTACTTATCTCTTTTGCTGCCTCCCTTAATATAATTGGATAGATTCCATTTACCCCAGTGACTTTTTATGTCCACTCCTTTCAATTATCACAGTCATTTAGCTCCTTATTAAAAAAATTTCTCCTCCACCTTCCTTTCAGTTATCACAAAGTCATTTAGATCCTTGTTACAGTTTGATAAACTTCTGGCATCCCTTACCCTAAAAAATTTCGCATGTGTCAATGTAGATGTAAGATACATATTCAATTTGTCTGCAACCTGAGCAGGGAATCAACAGTTAATCCATAAATGTCAAGTGGTCCAAGGTGATTCAACTCCTTCCTTCTACTGTTAATATAAGCAATGAATTCTTTGCCATAAACTTCTCATAGTCTGCCTTAGCATGTCTAACCTCCTTTGTGACTTGGTTATAGACTAATTTATATCTACCATAGGCTTCTGTATCACCTGATAATTTATATGCATTCCATATACTTTTCTTCTCTGCCACATGTCTCAATAGTTCATCCATTTAGGTCTAAGCCTTGAACAGTATTTCTTTGTTGGTATGAAAAGCCTAGTATCTTCTTTGATTACTTCTCTGAATGTTTCCCATTTAGACATTTAGAATTTGCTGTTGGTAACATCATCAGTTGGTCCCGCTGCACACAATTGTCTGTGATCTCTGTAGTCACTCTTATGAAAGCAAAAGCCTTTCCCTTTACCCTCGAAAGTAGTTATGTCTTTAATTAAATTCCACATCAGTACTGTGATCACTGTCATCTAGTGGGTCTTTTAATTGCGCATTCTTAATGAATGAAGAATCACTGCTGATAACGAGATCAAGAGTATTCTTTGTTGCTTCTCTAACATGATACTGTAGAAAACAGTCATCCAAGAAATCTACAAAAGTCTTGCTAGTGGGTGTGATGATCAACCCAAAAGTTCCAGTCAACATCTGGAAAGTTAAAATCCCCCATTATGAGACATTCTGATTTGCTGGCCCACTCTACTTCTGTGTACAGCTGTCTGGTATCCTCATCACAGCCATTCCTCTTATTCTGGTATTCTCATCACATTGCTTTCTCTTGTTGCTTCTCTAACATGCTGCTGTGGAAAACAGTCATCCAAGAAATCTACAAAAGTCTTGCTAGTGTGTGTGATGATCAACCCAAAAATTAGTAAATAAAATTGATGAATTTGAAGTGCTGATCAAGACATTAAAGGCAGATATTGTTGGGATATCAAAGACATGGTGTCACACAGATATAAGCAGTGCAGAATTGGAATTTGGGGAGTACAATGTGTACAGGAAGGACAGACAGGGTAGAAAGGGATTAGAGGTTATGCTGTTAGTTAAGAAACATATAAAATCTAAGGAAGTGCATCCAGTTAACATGGGTGGACGGTGCAATGTTGAGTCTGTTTGGATGACAAACACTGGGAAAGGGAAAATGAGAGAGTAGGAGTATGTTATAGGCCTAATGACTCTGATGAGTACAATGAACAGTTGTGCAGAGAAATAGAATGGGCCAGTAAATCAGAATGTCTTCTAATGGGGGATTTTAACTTTCCAGATATTGACTGGAACTTGTGGGTTGGTCATTTGCATGCTAGCAAGACTTTTGTGGATTTATTGGAGGATTGTTTTTTACAACAGCATGTTAGAGAGGCAACAAGAGGGAGTCACACCCTTCATTGGATTATCAGCAGTAATTATTCATGCATCAAGAATTTGCAGACAAAGGAACCACTAGGTGACAGTGATCACAGTGTACTGGTGTGGGATTTACTTAAAGATGTAACTACCATCAAGGGTAAAGAGAAGGGTTTTTGTTTTCGTAAAGTTGACTACAGTGGTCTCAGTTTTTAAATTCTATACAGTGGGATCAACTGATGATGTTACCAATGGTGAATTCTAAATGGGAAGCCTTCAGGGCCTTAATCTTGGAGACTACTAGGCTTTTCATACCAACTAAGAAATACTGTTCAAAGTTCAGGCCTAAATGGATGTCGGTTGAATTAATGAGGCTTGTGGCAGGGAATAAAAATGCATGGGATGCATATAAATTATCAAGCGACACAGACGTCTATGGCAGATATAAGCTAGTCTGTAATCAAGTCACAGAGGAAGCTAGACAGGCGAAGGCAGATTACAAGAAATCTTTGGCAAAGGATGCAAAGAAAAACAGCAAAGAGTTCTTTACTTATGTAAACTCTAAAAGAAAGGGGATGAATCAGATTGGTCCACTTAACACAGATGGTTTGACTACTGATGATCCTGCTCAAATAGCTGATAAACTGAATGAGTATTCTGCATCTACATTCACACGAGTAGTTATTCAAGGAGGGGAATACCAGAAGTTTATTAAACTCTAACAGAGAGCTAAGTGATTGTTGTTTTGTGTATTTATCAATGATATCGATGAAGGTACATCAGGCTTAATGTCCAAGTTTGCAGACAATACAAATATTGGCAGGGTTGTTAATGACAGTAAAGACAGTATGCTACTGCAACAGGATCTAGAAAAGTTAGGAATATGGGCTGAGAAGTGGCAACTGAAGTTAACATCAGCAAATGCAAAGTACTCTATATGGGTAGCAGTAACCCAAGAGAAACGTACCAACTGGGTGGTACTACACTCAGGGAGGTGGAGAATGAAAAAGACTTGGGGGTAATTGTGCAGTCAGATATGAAGTTCTCTAAGCAGTACAGACGGGCTGCCAGAGCAAGTCATGAAGTTTTGTCAATGATATATAGGAATTTTTCTAGCAGAGACAAGGAGGTAATTATCCCTTTGTATAAGGCAATGGTCAGGCCAAACCTTGAGTACTTGTATACAGGTCTGGAGGTCTCATTTTAGGAAGGATGTAGAGTTGCTAGAATGAGTACAGAGAAGGGCAACAAGATTGGTTAGAGGAACAAAGGGGTGCACTTACTAAGAAAGGCTTAAGTTCTGCAAGTTGCAGCATCTGGAGACTAGGCTCCTGTGAGGTGATCTGATTGAAGTGTATAAGGCTTTGAATGGTTTGAGCAAGCTCAATGCTGATGGGATTCTTCCTCTTGCTCAGATTCCACATCTGAGGGGACATAAATTCAAATTGAGGAAAGACAGTTGCAGAATAGATGTGGGAATGCCTTTAGTCAGCAGGCAGTTGATTGCTGGAACAAACTTCCATCTGTCGTTGTGGAAGTTGATAGCTTAAATAAATTCAAGGCTCATCTCGACAAACCGTTGTAGTGTATGGATGGGTGAAACAGAAGTTTTTTTATTTTTTTGGCTGATGCTATATAAGCTTTCTTTCTTGCATCATATGCCTCTACTAATGCTAATGTTATTCCAGTCAACATCTGGAAAGTTAAAATCCCCCATTATGAGACATTCTGATTTTCTGGCCCACTCCACTTCTGTGTACTGCTGTCTGGTATACTCATCATAGCTATAAGGCCTATAACACACATCTACTCTCAATTTTGTTTTTCCAGTGCTTATATCACACCAAACTGACTCAACATTGCACTCCTCACCCAAGTCAACTGGATGCACTGCCTTAGATTTAATATTTTTCTTAACTAAGAGCATAATCCCCCCATCTCTCCTGCCCTGTCTGTCCTTCCTGTATACATCGTACTGCCCATACTCAAATTCAGCATCACTTATGTCTGAGTGACACCATGTCTCCGTTATTCCTACAATGTCTGCTTTCAATGACTTAATCAGTACTTAATCCATCAGATTTATTTACAATGTACAAGGAGGTATCAAAAAGTTTGTACCCTGACCTAGATAAAACATCAGTAGGAAGATGCCGTTTTTAATATAAGTTTTCTACATATTGAATAACTAACATGGGAAATTTCATTCCCATAGGTGATCGTACACTACAGGTGGAGCCTGGAATCTGAGGAAGGACACTATGGTTGACAAAGTGGAGTATCGAGCAATGATCAAGTTCCTGCATTTGCAGGGAAAGAAAGCTCAGGAAATTGATGAAGAAATGAAATGCTGAGTGTACCAGTATGATCCAGAGATTAAAGACATGTCAATGCAGTAGAAACACATCTCCTTCCCACCTCCCAAAAAGGCAAAGACCACTCCATCTGCGAAGAAGGTGATGTTGTCTGTGTTTTGGACAGAAAAGGGTTATCCTGACAGATTACTTACCTTGTGGTTCCACACTTACCGGACAATACTACAGAAATCTTTTGAAAACGTTACTCGATGCTTTGAAGGTGAAAAGGCATGGAATGTTAACCAAAGTTGTCCGTCTTCTGTCAGACAATGCACCGGCTCACATGGCCATTGCCACCACCTACTTTGTTGCCCAGTGTGGCTTCGAACTACTGCAGCACCCACCCTATTCTCCTGACAGAGCACCGTCAGACTTCTTGTTTTGAGAAATAAAGAAACCATTGCATGGATGTTGCTTTGATTCATCTCAGGAAGTCATCAATGAAGTGGAATCGTGGTTTCAGGCAAAAAGTGCAGACTTTTATGATCAAGGCATTAAACAACTGATCCATAGATGAGAGAAATGTGTTACTATACATGGAGAGTACATAGAAAAGGATTAAAGTTCTTGTGAAGTTTCATCTTTCTAGGGCTATTATTTCTAGGTAAGGGTATGAACATTTTGATACCCCCTTATATGATGTCTAAAGGCATCAAAAAATTTATTTTCAAACCTCCTCTGAGCCCTGATTTATCAAGTAAAAATAAGTGTGCCCACAGTTCAACACTGAGTTTGTATGACAAACCAGAAAAGCTGTCTCTAAGGTATAACTAGGATGAACACCATCTTTAGCTGATAAATCAGGGTTCTACTGAATTTTGACTAAAAAATGTTAAACAAATGATGGTAAAAAGAAAACTTTAAAATTATGTAGAGAAATCATAAAATTTTACCTGTAAACTTTATGTTGATTTTGATTTGGGAGAAATAGTACAAAAAATGTCTCTTTGTAAAATCATCTAAAATCAAAATCAGAACTAAGCAAGTTGATAGCTGATGCCCAGTGATGCAATATTTATAAATGTAAGAGTAACCTTCCTTTTTCAGAAAATCTTACCACTAGAAGCCTGGTCATAGAAAATTGCCTTTTTTTTTTTTTTAAACTGAAACAGATTAATGTTTTGCATGAGGTGGATGAACTGAATTCCATTTCTTTCCAATCTTGAATATACTACTACTTGCTTTTGTTACCCAATGCTGTTGTTTAGATTTGAAGTAATGCCACAGAAATCATAACCTAACTCTTTATAACCACAAAAACTGAGTACCAATAATGCATGATTCATAGGATATTATATGAAGAACATTCTGAATTAAGACTAACACTTTCTCAATGTATGAAATGGAATATTTTTTTTTTATTTCAGAATGGATATCTGACTCAATACATTTTGAGAAAACAGAAAAAACAAAAAAAACAAAAAAAAAAAATCCAACTGCATGCATTCTCAATAATTTTTTCAAGAGAAAATAATTAGAAAAATTAATTTTATGAGACTACACAAGTATACAACAGCAAAAATTTTATAGACCATGAGATTTTTTTAAAGAAATGAACTTGCATTTACCATATTACTATTAAAAGGCATATGAATGTGGTATAAGCTATACTGTGTGTGTGAAACAGTAGTTTACAGTCCATACATAAATTTGATAGATTCACATTTTAAAGCCATAACAAATACATGTATTGGAAAAAGAAAAAAAATCCTGAATGAAATCTGGAACAACATGACTGAAATTCAGAAAAACTTGACAGAAAACCAGAAGTATGCTACACTACATACTGAATGTGATGCACAAAGTCATTTCATCTCAGACTTTGTGGTGAAGGATGGAAGAATACACTTTCTATTAATCTGCCTAAAGCATTAAACACAAATAAAAAGCCCAGTACATACCTTAGCAGTCATTATCAATTCATGATACACAACATAATCTGGTGTGAAACCCATTCCAAAGAGCGCACTAGTAGGATGAAGATGACAGGGCATTCCAGTTCGACAATTTACATATTCCCCAATACCTTTTAGACGAGCAGCTTGGTGGAAATATGCAGAACAGATACACTTTCGAATAATATCCCAGTCTGTGCCACAAGACAGCAATTTCATTTTCTGTTGCACCATTATATCTTTTAACTGTTGTCGAACCTCACGTACCTAACAAAAAAACAGAAATAAGAATGGAATTACTAATAAAAATTAAGTAAACAATATGTTTTTCTTGGTGTGCATATATATATATATTTGTAGCTAATTCATTATTGACAATACTTGTATTATATAAAGAACTATCAGTTTCAATGGAATTCTTGAAGTTCGCATGTGATGTTGAAGTTCACAACTGAGTTAGTTTACAAATGGTAAACTCTATATTTGCTATCTGATAAATTTAGTTTTAAATTCTCTCTCACATATATTCAGCTGATATCTCTGATTAGTTAGCACTTACGTTACAAAAGAAACCATTTTCAACAAAACATCATGTTATATTTTAAGCAAAACATCAACGTGTTGTACTGATATTAGATGGCAGACCAGACTACCAAGGTGAATTACATGTTTGAAGTTTGTTTGTTGTACATGTTTGGCAATAATTAAACAACAATTTTAGAAATAATTTGCTAGTTTCTAATGAATTACACCTTAAAGGTTTTAGCAATATAAATGCAAAGATTTGAATGGCTTCCAATGTTGAGTTCCTACAATTTATTTTATCAGGTGTCTTCCCTGACACATCAAAATTTAAAAATTAACAACTTCATGCCACCCACCTGCTTCCAGTGCAATCAAACTTTGTTTTATTGTACTGGTAATATAAGTCTAGAAAACACAAAGCTTGTGGCACACACAAAAGCCTTGCTCGAAATATTGATCTTTTCCAAGTTTATGAGACAACATACCTTATTTTATCAATTTACACTGAACATGATCAACAATTTTTTCCTAGGTGAGGATAAGAAATCCTTTTGGTAATCTCCAAAATATTTCATAATTGCAACTTTCTCTTACACACATCAAAACAAAATTTTTAAAAAATTAATTGTAAACTGTAAAGAATAACATAAAAATAACAATGTTATGGTTAGTTATAAAAACACAAATAAAATATACTTTCCACTGAAGAGAGTGTCTCATTGCCTTTTGGATACCCATTATATCCACAGCCTTAAAAATTCTAAAATCTCCCCGCCTTTCAAGTCACCCATTAAAACTACTGATTACATGAAAACTGATGATGTAACAAAAAATACAATGCAAAAGACACAATTTAAATAATGTGAAATATATGTTTCAGATAACTTAAGGACAAAGCGAGAATGAAAAGAAGATTGTTAAATACACAAACCATCACACCAATTACAGGTTGAAAGCTAAAAATCTTATTGCTAATATCACTGCCCATAATAGACAACTATTCTTTATTCTAAAGAAATTCATTTAATCTCACTACTATCAAGCAATGCAGTAAACATGATATTAACTGTAAAAATTCTTGTGATGAAATCAAAAAGAAATATGGTCTTCAACAATGAATGAATTTCATTGTGCCTAATTTCTCAAGCATCTGCAGTTATCCTCAGTCACACACCAAAAATGGGATAGCATAAATTTCTGCATGCATCACAATTACAGTTTTTCTATAATTATAGGTTGGTGTTATATTCAAGCAAGAAGGAAATAACCAATTATGGAAATTTCCCATGATTCCCAGAACTACAGAAGGCTTTTCTAGAGTAATGATATCATATTTAAGAAAAGTAAATATTTTAGAATCATTCCTTCAAATAATCATTTGTTCCCAAAAGCTATATAACAGTTACAAAAGGATCGTGTTAATTTGTATACAAGGGCTGCTTTTGGAAGGAGCAGGCAATTAATCCTGGGTCTGGTGATGATTATTTGTATAACTAACCTATGGTTAACAGTTTGCTTTAGAGTATATAACTCCAAAATTTTGCATACTATGCAGTATGATCAGTAGTCCCTTATATCCTAAAAGAATTTAAGGAGCCATTCATTTTGCTTTCAGAATTCAAAAGAATATTATTACATAATATTCTTTTGTTGTTTAGCCCCTTCTCAATGAATTACATGCGGATAAATTAAGAATATCAAAAGGAGTGACAATGCTGTCCTGTACACACACATTTATAGAAGAACCTGTGGCTTAGGCTGCAAATGAAAGGGCACAATGGTTGTACAGTAGCTGCAATTTCATAACTGTATGAAATGGGAATGTTATTCTGCTGGACAGAGAAATGCAAGTTGCAGGAATTCCATCCTACATTTACGAAGCAAGATCAGCACTCTTGAATAAATGTTGAAATCGTACAAGAAAGCATGTTTCCATAGTTTTCAGCAAGCATGTGAACAAAATATATTCTCTTTTAAAAAATTCAGAAGAGAACCAGCGAATGTTAAAATTATGCTGATTATTGTGCATGACTGGGATGGCATTAATCTGCATCATGCTGTTCAACAAGTCAGCACTGTAAACAATGCCCACTAATACTCATTCCTGGAAAGATAAGCACACAGTTAAGAAATAATCAGTATTTCCTATGAGAGCTTGCCCAGTGATGCAAGGTGTCATGCAGCTGGTGCTCTAAGATATTACTGTAGCAGTGGCAATGTAATTTCTAAAGCAAATTTCAAGCAAGTTGAAATTTGCTTTAGAAATTGCCAATTTTAAAATTGGTGAATGATTTTTAAAACATCTGAGATGTTTGAGGATACACTGTGATAAGGCATGTGCATGTGCAAGATTCAAAACATTCCATTCAAGAAATATTCAAAGCTCATTCAGGACAGTTTTCTTTTTGGATATTTAAAGGTGTGGTGCCCAATAAGGAAATAATTGGGCAGATGCAGTGAAGAACCAAGTGAATGTCATAGTGACAACGGTAATATTTATTGCAATGAAGGTGACATAATAAAAGACCATATTGCATTACACACATGCAATAAAACTGTACAGAAGATATGTGATCCATATACCATCACAGAGCTTTGAAAGAAAAAGTAACAAACGAGTTTGAAGTGACAGAAGCAGATCCAGGCACCATAAGCAAATGGCTTGCTTGATACACCTATGATTTTATGATACAACATATAACTGGTGAGGCTATTATGATGGAAAAGATACATTGTGGTGTGAGTCTAATGCTGACAGCAGTGTATCTGATTTGGAAGAAACAGGAGGAAAGTGCCAGTCCAGAAAGCAGCCAAGACTGCAGCACTAATTCATATAATTCATCTCCACTGAAAGTGCAGTAGCAAAACATTGAGGATTACATACTCATCCTCAACAAGGTAAACCAGATTGTTGCATTCGTGGAAAAGGGAAGAAGCAAATCAGGAAGCATAGAAACAGCAAAAATTATGTTTAGCATATTCAGAGAGGCAAGGAAAGAGTATCATTAAACTATTGACACTCTTTCCTTGCCTCTGAATTTGATAAACAAAGAGCGTCACTGCACTATTGGCATTTGCAAAAATGGGCTGTAGAGGTTGCTAAGAGTGAAGGTTTACCAAATTTTAAAGCAGACCATATATTTATAGAGGCCTAAAACTTCTAGAAGAATTTCTGATAAGTTTCTTTCAGAATTAATAATAATTCGTATTTCACATTCTGAATAATTTCTTCAGTCATTGAAAATCTGTCATATCTTTCAAGAGAACTTTAAGCTTGGGAAACAAAATAAAATCACATGAAACTAAATTCAATAAATAACAGATGGTAGCCATAGTGACAGAGTGCTTAGCAGGCAATTCTCAAATAGAAAGTGCCACGTGGCACTTTCTATTTGAGGTTACAAAGGAACTGGATGCAAAAAATAATTTTGATATCATATACTTGGATTTCAGAAAAGCTTTTGACACTGTTGCGCATGGAAGACTACTATACAATATGGAGCAGAATGGTATTAAGGGTAAGTTGCTACAATGGATAAAAGGATGGTTGAGTGGGAGAAGACAGAGGGTGGTAAGCAATGGACACTGCTCTTCGTGGACTAATGTTATTAGTGGAGTCCCACAGGGTTCGGTGTTGGGTCCACTGTTGTTTTGTATATTTATCAATGATATTGATGAAGGTATATCACGCTTAGTGTTGAAGTTTGCAGATGATACAAAGGTTGGTAGGGTTGTTAATGACAATAATGGCAGTGTGTTACTGCAACAGGATCGAAAAAATTTGGGCAGATGGCCTGAGAAGTGACAACTGAAGTTAACATTGACAAATGCAAAGTGTTGCATATGGGTAGAAGTAACCCCAGAGAAAAGTACCAACTGTGTGATACTACACTTAAGGTGGTAGAAAATGAAAAAGATCTGGGAGTAATTGTGCAGTCAGGTCATGGGGTATTGTAAATGATATACAGAAATTTTGTTAGCAGGGAAAAGGAGGTGATTGTCCCTCTGTATAAGGCAATGGTGAGGCCAGGCCTTGAGTACTGCATGCAGGTCTGGAGGCCTCATTTTAGGAAGGACGTAGATTTGCTTGAGCGTGTACAGAGAAGGACAACAAGATTGGTGAGGGGAATGAAGGGATCCTCTTACCAGGAGAGGCTTAAGTTCTGTAAATTTCAGCAGCTGGAGACTAGGTACCTGTGAAGTGATCTGATTGAGGTGTATAAGGTTGAGTGGGTTGAGCACGCTGAATTTTGATGGAATTCTTCCACTTGTTCAGATTACGAACCTAAGGGGGCATAAATTGAAATTGAGGAAGGACAGATGTAGAATAGATGTGCAAAAATCTGTCTTTAGCTAGTGGGTGGTTAATTGCTGGAACAAACTTCCATCTGCCGTTGTGGAAATTGATAGGTTAAATACATTTAAGGAGGAACTGGACAAACATTTTAGAGGGGATTGTTTTGTATTTTTTTTTTTTTTTTTTTTGGCTGATGCTGCATAAGCTCATACACTTGCTTTCTTGCATCACATGCCACTACTACTACTATGTGTAGTGATTTTTTTTGTGTTTTAAATCTGATTATATAAGCCTATTAATTTTAGGTAGTGAAAAACTTCTCTTATATTATTTTCTTCACTTAAAATGTTTTCCAAAGCTAGAGCATCTTGAATTTTAGTTACTGACCTAAAAGCTATTTTTCTTTCATTTATAAAGGCTGGACAGTCTAGTAGGAAATGTATAACTGTTTGTTGTACATGGCACTGACTGCAATGAGGTGGTTCTTCGGCTTTAAGTAGATAGGAATGGGTTAGGTATGTGTGCCCTATCCGTAACCTGGCAAGGGTTATGTCTTCTTTTTAGACATCTCTTTCACTGTATTTCCACTGCTTTAAAACTGGTTTAATTTGAAAAAGTTTATTATAAGTTTGCTCGCTCCATATTCTTTGCCACTGTTTTTTGCTGTTCACTTTGATACTATGTCTGTAGTCTGTAAATGGTACTTTGGTGGTTGAAGAAAGGATGCTTGTTTCATTAACAAATTAATGCAAAATAAGAATGACACTAATTAAACTATATGAATTGTTATAAAGTAAATTTTACTGTGCGTGGTACTGCAGTTTACAACAAGCAAGTAAAACTCCCACAGAACAGAACTACTTAAGAACTGTTGGTGTTCTAGATTCTCTGCTGAATCCTGTCATCACAGCCCAATTAAAGAATGAAGAAAGCTAGAGTAAACTGTATAGGGGAAAAACCTACTTCTGTAAACACATTAGCTTTCATTAAAATAAACATTCATGCCAAGTTCCTATTTCTAGTGTCTGCACAGATTTTATAAGTGGTGCTTCAACAACTTTAAAAAAATGGTTCAATCTGAAAAATTTTACTTTATGAATCTTTGTATTTTTTAAATGCTGAATCATTTTTGGAAATAAAATATAGTGTTACACCCAATTAAACTGTGTACTTTTCCTTTTTGAAATATTAATATATATGCATTAATATAGATATTCCCATATTTAAATTAAGTTTTATTTTTTATTTAAACATACCTTTCTCATAGCTTTCACATGGATAAAATGCTCATTACACCAAGTGGAAGAATACCTAGATATTAAATGAAAAAGTTATACAACAATATTTTGAATAATAATCAAATGTTTTTTAAAATTGAAAATTTTAAGATATAAAATATGGGTCATTATAAAAAGCTGCCTTTCTCACAATATAGGCCTGATGTAACCAAATGGTCAAGTGTGAGAGCGAAGCAGCACATTTGACTGGACTATGGTTCAACTCATTGTTGAAATAATTAAAATGATTGTAATTCCTCTGACTAGTGGCTGTGCCAAGAACGAGAGTGAAACACTACACACACACACACACACACACACACACACACACACACACACACACACACACACACACACACACACACACACACACACACACACATTTGAGTGGACCATGTTCAAGCCTGTGTAATTGCTAAATATAGTTAATGATTGTATTTGTTATCAAAATGATTAGTTGTAAACTTCTGTGACTTAGTGGTCATGTCAGAGTATAAACAGAACATTTCTCCAATACCAGTCAAAAATTGGTAAATACCATGTCTTATTGCATTATCAGATCTAAAATGCTCCAATACAAATGTGAAAGCATATCACACAAACTGATTTTCAGTTATTTTTAAAATGTATTAGTCAACTTCGACTGCAGCCATTATCAATCCACTGCAGGATGGAAGCCTCTTCAACAATTCGTGTTCAGGGAAATGGACCATAATCGGCCACACTGGTCAGTGCAGAGTGGCAAATCGACCTGACCGTTCAAGTCAGGGGCTTGAACCCTCATCTACTCAAAGAGCTTGTGCTACTGCACTCCCACTCCTGACACTTGGCAACAGAGGCCGTAATCAGTATTTAACATAAAATCAAAATTATAGTCTGTCTCTAGTACCATGCTCTGCATGACTATTCACACTGCCTACACAGTACATGGTAAATAAATAATAAATAAAGAATAAACATTGAGAAATAAGAAAATGATCCTGTAGGTACAATTCAAAAGTACACCGATGAGTCAAAACATTATGACCACCTACCTAATATGATGTTGGTCCTCCGCATGCAGCCAAAACAGCTCATACCCGGTGAGGCATGGATGCTACATGTGTAAATGTGTCTTGTGGTATCTGGTACCAACATGTAACCAGCAGATTCTTTAA
This sequence comes from Mastigoproctus giganteus, assembly GCF_048544385.1. Taxonomy (NCBI): domain Eukaryota; kingdom Metazoa; phylum Arthropoda; class Arachnida; order Uropygi; family Thelyphonidae; genus Mastigoproctus; species Mastigoproctus giganteus. The sequence goes on along the minus strand of NC_143581.1, from coordinate 30,437,746 downwards.
CTCCTGTAAGGTCCGTGGTTGAGATGCCGCAGATCAGAGTTGCTGTTCCAACACAAACCACAGATGCTTGATGTGATTGATGTCTGGGGAATTTGGAGACTAGGGCAATACCTGGAAGTCTTCATGTTCTGTGAACCAGTCTCGAACAATCTGGGCAGTGTGGCATGGTGCATTATCCTGCTGAAAGATGGCACCGCCAGAGGGGAAGACTGTTGCCATGAAAGGGTGTACCTGGTCAGCAATGATGTTTAGGTAGGTGGTAGATGTCAGAGTGTCCAGCACATGGATGACTGGACCCAGGGTATCCCAGCAGAACATCGCCCAAAGCACAACACTGCCACCACCACCGGCTTGTTTTTGTCCCACAGTGCACCCAGGCGCCATCAATTCCCCAGGTAAACGATGCATATGTACCCAGCAGTCCACATGGTGCAACAGGAAATGTGATTCATCGGACTAGGACGACCTTCTTCCAATCACTCAAGGTCCAGTTTTGATGCTCACGTGCCCATTGTAGGCACTGTCGCTGGTGAACCGTGGTTAGCATGGGCACTCCGAGCAGCCCGTAGCTACGCAGCTCCATTTTCAGCAGGGTTCGAAGTGCTGGGTGTTGTGACACATTACTCCCGTCACTAGCATTCCAATTACCGGCTAGTTGCGCCACAGTTGCCCTTCTGTTGCCATGTATCATCCGGGAGAGTCTTCGCTCACCTCAAGCATCGATGTGCCATGGTCATCCAACACCTCGCCAGTGGTTCGTGGGTTCCCTCTCCTCGGACCACTTTTGGTAGGTACTAACCACGGCTGACCATGAGCATCCCACCAGCCGTGCTTTCAGATTGTTGTTTTGTTATTTTGTTATTTGGTTTTTAGGAACATTAGCAACTAAGGCCATATTGCTCTGGGGATATGCGGTGGTCATTCCCTGACCTTTCTGCATCCTCCGTATTTGGTGGGCATGGGCTCGAACCCCGGTCTAATCAAAAAGCGTGTGCTACGCACTGCTGCTCCTGCCCACCTGGCTACGGAGGCGCCACCGTTTCAGACATGCTCTGACCCAGTCATCTGGCCATTACAATTTGGCCTTTGTCAAACTCACTTAAGTCTGCTGCCTTTCTCAGTATCAGGTGTTTTTTATACCATGTCCCGACCCGTGCACGTGCCGTAGTCACCCGCAGTTGCTTTGATTTGCATAACAACTTGCTGGTCATAATTTTTTGGCTCATCGGTGTATATTAATTAAAGTCGCATCCACTAAACTGTCACATAACTTTTCTATGTTGGTCCTTGCTTTGTGTCCATCTGTAATCCCCATCCACTACCAAAAATGAAAATGTATAGAAATAATATTATCTAAAATTATTTAAGAATTTTGTGCAGATGCTGGCTACATTATGTCACCCTCAGCAATATATACAAAATGGTCTTCCAGTACAGACTTACAAAGGCCATAACTGAATAAATTCTCCGGAATTCTGATCATGAATCCTCATTAAGTTTATGAAATTGACTCAACTGATACATAAATAGATGCAGAGAATATTACTGCATCAAAGCAAAAAAAATAAAAAACAATAAATAAATAGTAAAAATGAATTTTTTTTATTTTATCAACAATTTTTATTGAATTTTTTTATTTTTGAGAATTTCACTTTAATGTTAAAAAATGAGTAAAAATATTAAAAAATATTAAAAAATGAGTCAGAACATATTAATGTTTAAAAACATTTATATACAAAATATTCAAAAACACTTTCCACGTAAAAAACATCAAAAAAAACCTTAAAAAACATCAAAATTCCCTAAATTCACTCGTAGCCCGCCACTATATAAACTCTAGAAGAAAGGGGATGAATCAGATGGGTCCACTTGATATCGATGGTTCGATTGTTGATGATTCTGCTCAAGTAGCTGACAAATCGAATGAGCATTTTGCACCTACGTTCACATGTGAGGAATTCTGTAGGAAAGTGGGAGCCATAAGCTTATCAAACTCTAACAGGGAGTTAAATTATTTTGTAATAACTGAGAGCAAAGTGGAGGAGAAATTGTTCAAGTTAAACATAAGAAAGGCACCTGGGTTAGATGGTATCCATCCAGTTATATTAAAGGAGGCAGCAAAGGAAGTAAGCAGGCCCTTAGCCATGATTATGAGGGCATCCTTGGACAGGAGAAGTCCCCACAGACTGGAAGTCACATGAAGGTGACATGAATAATTAGAGACTAGTTAGTTTAACTTCTGTTCCAGGGAAAATAATGGAGTCACTGGTTAAAGAAGCACTGCAGGATCACCTAGACAAGACTGCGGTTATTGTTTAGACACAGGGCATGTTAAGGACAGTCTTGTCTGACCAATTTGATTGGATACTACGATGTCACAAAAGAACTGGAGGCAAAAAATAATTTTGATAACATATACTTGGATTTTAGGAAAGCTTTTGATACTGTTGCACATAGAAGACTACTGTACAATTGTTTGTTTGTGTTTTAGTTAGCGCATCGGCTTCTATGGCCATAATGCACCTCCCAAGATTTTTGCAGTACTCTGATCCAAGCCCGAGGTGGGATTCGAACCCGCGACCTTTGGGTTGCTAGGCAGGCACTTTACCCACCCGGCTAGCCCGGTCGGCACTACTGTACAAGTTGGAGAGTGGCATTAAGGGCAAGATGTTGCAATGGATAAAGGGATGGTTGAGTGGGAGAAGACAGAAAGTAGTAATCAACAGATACTGCTCTTCATGGACTAATGTTATCATTTTTGTCCCCCAGGGGTCTGCGTTGGGCCCATTGTTTTCTGTATTTATCAATGATATTGATGAAGGTATATCAGGCTTAATGTCCAAGTTTTCAGACAATACAAAGGTTGGTAAGGTTGTTAATGACAGTACACTACTGCAACAGGATCTGGAAAAGTTGAGTAGATGGGCAGAGAGGTGGCAACTGAAGTTGTTAAACTTCAGTTGCCACCCCAAGAGTATCATCCCAGAGTAGCATACCAACTATGCGGTACTACACTCAGGGTAGTGAAGGATGAAAAAGCCCTAGGCGTAATTGTGCAGTCAGATATAAGTTTTATGACCAGTGCAGACAGGCTGCAGAAGTAGCTCATGGAGTCTTGTCAATGATATATAGGAATTTTGCTAGCAGAGATAAGGAAGTGATTATCCTCTTGTATAAGGCGATGGTCAGACCACACCTTGAGCATACAGATCTGGAGGCCTCATTTTAGAAAAGATGTAGAGCTGCTGGAACAAGTACAGAGAAGGGCAATGAGATTAGTGAGTGGAACAAAGGGTTGCTCTTACCAACTTAAGTTCTGCAAAATGCAAAGTCTGGAGACTAGGCATCTGCGAGGTGATCTGATTGAAGTGTATAAGGCCTTGAATGATTTGAGCAAGCTCAATGCTGATGTGGGATTCTTTCTCCTGCTCAGATTCCACACCTGATGGGGCATAAATTCAAATTGAGGAAAGACAGTTGTAGAATAGATGTGGGAAATTTGCCTTTAGCCAGTGGGCAGTTGATTGCTGGAACAAACTTTCATCTGTCGTTGTGGAAGTTAACAGCTTAAATAAATTCTAGACAAACTGTTGTAGTGTATGAATGGGTGAAACGGGAAGGTTTTTTTTTTTTTTTGGTTTATGCTATATAAGCTTTCTTTCTTGCATCATATGCCTCTACTAATGCTATTGGAAACTAATTACCATGTGTGCTCCGAGAACTTGCACAGAAAAGGGTAAAATTCATACTACCTGCCTTCCAAATGCAAAGTTTTTTTTTTTTTTTTGTCTACTGCACTTACTTTCCAAGGCCCTTACTTCAAATCCTCAGGTTAGTCTATGCTCTTTCCTCATCCTTACAAATATCTATAGAAACCTGTTTACAAATGTCAGAAATTGGATTTAGATCTTCCAGATAGGACTACATTCTCATTTCTTAATGTTACCTATGTAACCTGCATGAAAATCAACTTTTATTTGTTTCAATATTTTTAATTTCTTTAATTCATATTAAATAGCTTTCTACTTAAAAGTTCCATTTTTGCTATGACAAAGCTGTGTGGTCAAGTGTGAGAGTGCAACACCACATGTATTTCAGTGGTCCATGGTTCAAACCCATGTGACTCTAAATATGATTAATGACTGCATTTGTTGTTGAAATAGTTAATTGTAAACTCCTGTGTTTTAGTGGTCATGCCAGAATATAGTACAAAGGGTACTAGGAAAGTTTTGCAATATGACGCAACAATGAATCACAGGAAGCTGCTTGTTGCTGCATGTTGAGACATGTTCATATGTGCATAGTAGCCGCCGCGCCAAGTCGATGGGCTCAGTTATTCATTAGTAGTGAGAGTGTAAAGTGCTTGCGATGGCATCGTGGTCACGAAATGAGATAAGGACAGTTTTGCGGTATAATTTCGTGCGTGGTTTAACCATAGACCAGTGCTTAGAAGAAATGACTCTTGCACTAGATGATGATTGTCCACATCGTACAACGATATTCGGGTGGTATAGAGAATTCCAAAGGGGAAATTTCACTCTGGAGGAGTCTGAGAGGCCGGGAAGGCCACGAACGTCAGTTACGGAGGAAAACGTTACTGCTGTGAGGAAAATGCTTGACGAAAACAGGCGAGTGACCTACCAACAGATAGAGGATACTTTGGGCCTAAATGCACCAGCAATTCGTTCGATTCTGCAAGATCATTTGCACGTGAAGAAACTTTGTTCTCTCTGGGTGCCGCATCAACTGACCGAAGAGCAGATGACATGACGTGTGACTTGGTGCCGGGAGATGTTAAAAAAGTTTGATAAGGGACAATCTCGGTATGTGAACAACATCGTGACAGGTGACGAGACTTGGCTGTACTATTACGATCTGCCGACCAAGGCTCAAAACAAAGTTTGGGTCTTTGATGATGACGACACACCCGTAATTGTCAGAAAATCCCGATCTGTAAAGAAGAAAATGATAGCTGTATTTTTCAAATCGAGTGGAATTGTGGAACGTGTCGTTTTGGACACGCAGAAGACAGTCACAGCTAAGTGGTATACTGAACAATGCCTGCCTAAAGTCATTGGATCTAGGAAGAACCTGCGGCCAAAGTCAAGAATGGACACCTGGTACCTCCATCACGAAAATGCTCCAGCTCACCGCGCCAAAGCCTGCACCGAATATTTGACCACGACAGGACTGAAACTTCTCGAGCACCCTCCCTACAGGCCAGACCTTGCTCCCTGCGACTTTGCACTGTTCCCGCATGTGAAAATGAAGCTAAAAGGGAGGCGGTTTTCCAGTGATGAGGACCTTCTACGGGCTTGGGACAACGAGTGTGCTTTACTCCCTAGTGAAACTTGGAACAGCTAGTAAGGATTTTGGACTAAAGATGAATATGGCTAAAACAAAAGTAATGATGAACAAGTATGCCACAGAAAGGGAAATAATGATTGGAGGAGCAGTAATTGAAAAGGTGGAGTCATATACTTATCTGGGACAAGTTATTAGCTGTAATAATGATAAATGGCTGGAAGTCAAGAGAAGAATAAATTTTGGATGGATAGCATTCAGGAAATATAGTCACATACTGAAGAGCAATATCCCAGTTTGTCTGAAACGTAAAATAATGGACCAATGTATACTCCCCACCATGACTTATGGAAGTGAAACTTGGGCACTCACCAAAAGAATGGAAGAGAAGCTGAGAACCACACAGCGAAGAATGGAACGAATCATATTGGGAATAAGACTGTTAGATAAGAAGAGAAACACATGGATTAGGCAACAAACTCAAGTAAAGGACATTCTTATCAAAACTAAAGAACTAAAATGGTCTTGGGCAGGACACATAGCTCGAAGACATGATGACAGATGGACTAAGAAAATAACAGAATGGTATCCAAGAGGAGCTAGAAGAAAACCTGGAAGACAAAGGCGGAGATGGATAGATGAAATTCATGAGTTTGTGGGTAGTAAATGGATGTCCAGTGCTCAAAACAGAAGCAACTGGAAAGTTGCTGGAGAGGCCTTCATCCTGCAGTGGATTGAAAATGGCTGATGATGATGATGATGAAACTTGGCAGAACTGGTTTAAAGATTGGTTTCGGAGGATGGAGAGGTGTATTGAATGTAGAGGAAATTACTTTGAAAAAATTAAATAAACAAAGCTGTATTGCAAAACTTTCCTAGTACCCTTTGTATAAACGGAGCATTCTCCACCATCATTTCTGTCATACAAAAATTGGTAAGCTTTATTTGTAATGGAACTGAATTTTAATTAGTTTTATTATGCTAATAACACAATTAACACTTAAAAAAAAAAAACATTAGTACAACAGGGCTTTGCCAATTACAAGCATTATGGTCTTACAGGACTAATCGAGGGTTTAGTGTCAAATAATGTTAACTACAAAATTGCATTTTTTGAGATAACTTTAGTTTTACTTTATACAAAGAACAATGCATATCATGTCATAGAGCATGATATGCATATCTTAAAAAAAGGTTACATTTTAATTATAAAAATTTCTAAAATTAGTGTTTTACAAGTTAACTTGGGATGTAAGTACATTTCTGGTAAACCAAGAAAATCTCAAATGACTTTTTCTTGGTTGACTACAAAATGATTTTGTAGTTAACATTTTTTGACGCTAAACCCTCATAATGAGAAAATAAATGTTTATGTATGAAACATTTTATTATTACTATAAAAAAAATGTGAGACAGTTTTGAATGGTTGATGTGAAACATTATACATGGAGTTTTTTTAAAAGTTGGCAATGTATCCTAGCAGAAAAATTCTGTAAGCAAAATGGAGTACACTCCATCTTGAGCAGCATGTTTTTTAGCGTGAAAGGTTTTATCTAACTAGCAGTTTCATTACAATACAGTAATTACAGTAATTTTCAGGACACTTAAAAAAACTACACCTAATTCTGTTTTTGCACGAACTTTTTTTACACGAATTCAAAATAAATATTTCATTCTCTTTTTACGCGAGTCATTTTGATTTAACACGATTTCTATGAATTTTTTTTTGCCTAAATTCTAAAAAAAATTTTTTTTATTTGTGGCATATTTTATTTGTGGCATATAAAAGAAATGATACTAATAAGTATCATTTCTTTTTTTTTTTACACGCACCAATAGATTGGATAACAGCTAGTGTGTGCGTTTTGAAATGCGTGCTTTTGTTTACCAATGTGTACGTCTAGGTATCTATGAATCATCAACGTTTTTATTGAATTTGGTGCACATCTACAGTATTCGTGCATTGTATCGTCGGAAGACATTTAGTAGTAAGCTCTATTTCAAAGTGAAAGAATCTTTAGTGAAATTTGTGCGCATATAAATTTATTAATTTTGCCGATAGTCAATAAATTGTAAGTTTACAAATTTTTCATCCTTTTTTTATTAATTATAACTGAGATATTTTTCGGTAGCCCTTATATAATGTCGAATAATTCACCTATTACCAAAATGAAAAGGAAAGTGATTTCTTTGGAACTTAAAATTCAAATTTTAGATCGTCTTGCAACTGGACAAGGGGCTACGTCTGTAGGAAAGCATTTTGGTGTACATGAAGCTACCGTAAGAACTATTAAGAAAAATGAAGCTGCAATTAGGAAGTCAGTATGTTCTGGAACAAAAGTAAGTGTTAATTCATCATCACATACAAGAGATATTGTCAAGGAAAAAATGGAAAAGGCTCTGGTAATATGGATAGAAGATCAGTCACAAAAAAGAGTACTAGTAGATGGAAATGCCATCAAGCAAACAGCACTAAGAATTTACAGACAGATTAAAGAAAAGGAGCCAAGCACTTCATCCCAGTTAAACAGAAAGTATGAATTTTCTGCGAGTACAGGTTAGATGACAGGGTTTCTTAAAAGGAATGCTCTTCATAATATAAAAATTAAAGGTGAAACTGCATCTGCAGATGAATCGGCTGCTAAAGTATTCCAGCAGAAACTTGCAAAAATTATTGAAGATGGAGAATACACTCCTGATCAAGTGTGGAATGCAGATGAAACTGGTTTCTTCTGGAAATGAATGCCGAACAGAACGGTATGTAGCCGAACAGTATGTAGCCAAATCGCAGAAAACTGCTGGTGGTTGTAAGGTAGCTAAGGATCGTGTGACCTTATTATTTTCCTCCAACGTTTCAGGAGATCGTATGTTGAAACCACTGCTGGTAAATCGAGCCCTAAACCCACGTTCAATGAAAGGTGTAGATATCAATAAACTGCCTGTTCACAGGATGGCAAACAAGAAGGCCTGGGTGACCACTGCTATCTTTACAGAATGGTTCAACAAATGTTTCGTCCCAGAAGTCAGATGTTATATGAATTTGAAAGGTCTCGAATTTAAAGTTCTTCTGATTCTTGACAATGCACCCGGCCATCCTGTCTTGGAACACCCAAACGTACAAATTTTATTTCTGCCACCTAATACTACATCTTTGATACAACCGCTAGACCAAGGTATAATTGTGACAATTAAAACATACTACATAAAACGAACGTTCCAACACGTTTTGGACAAACTGAATGATGAAACACTAACAGTCATTGATGTGTGGAAGAAATTCTCAATTATGGATTGTATCAATCAGGTTGGATTAGCGTTAACTGAATTAAAACCAGCAACTTTAAATACATGTTGGTAAGCGGTTTGGCCACAATGTGTAAAAAGCAAAGATCCCATCATCCTTAATACGACCGAATTTCTCAACATCATTACAATGGCACACAAAATTGGTGGGGAAGGATTCGATGATCTATCGTTTGAAGATATTGATGAATTGTTAACCAAGAAAGCCCTAAGTAAAGATGAAATATTAGAGCTTGTCCTTGGGACTCCTTATCCCACAGAACATAGTGATAATGAAGAAAATGATTCTGTTCTAAATGCAGATTTAATAAAAGGTCTGGAACTGGCCAGAAAATTAGGTAATCATTTTGTCAAACATGACCCTAATGAGGAACGCGCAGGGAAGTTTCAACGTAAACTGAAGTTGTTAACAGCCTCTTACAGAGAATTATATAACGGCCTAACCAAAACACGAACACAACGATTAATAACTGAATTCATTCGTAAAACTGGTGAAACATCAGCACCAGAGGAGACTCGTGCTGATTTTGCTGAAGAGATCACAGAAAGAATTTCATTAATAGAGGAAGAAGACGATGTCCACAACATTTCTAGTGATGGCAGTGATATTCCAGTCGTACGCAAACATATGCGCCGTTTATTATCAGAAAGTGAAAATGAATAAAATCTTGCTATGTCTAAAACAGATTTTTTTTTGTTCATGAAGAATTTTTTTCATTTCATATGCATACAAATTTACTTTAATACATTTTCATTACATATTATTACATGTATATTTTGTTGAAATAAAATAATAAGCTTAAAGCGAATATTTTTATGTGTTTTTTTTTTAATTATTTTTACTGATTTTTTAGATCCGGAACCAATCTTCTTTTCTTCCATAAATACAATGTCTTTTTTTACACGTATTTTTCAGGAATGTATCTATCGTGTAAAAACAGAATTAGGTGTATATGTAAACTACATTTATAATCAATGTTTACTGCCTTCATTTTGAATTAAAAGCTGTGTCTTTTATTCTGAAAGAAAATTTCTTTTTTAAAAAAACTTATAAAGCAAGGTTGGAATACAAATAAATTTATTAAAAAAATAAGTGTTAAAATAATAAGTAAGTCAGTAATTAAGTGTAAAACTTTATATTAATATTTTATGGGAAGCTTTTGCCTTTTAAAAAGCTTCAGTCAATCTTGGCATAAAATATACTAAATGTCATAGTACTTTAGGTATGATGACCCTGAACCAACTCTGAATGATGGCCTCAATCATCTCTTATATTTCTGGAATTTCAGAAGGAAACAACATTCAGCCTTGGCCATAAATTTGCAATGTTGAGCATATTTTTGATATGATCTTTCAGCCATTTCACTCTGATTTTGGCTCCGTGGCAAGGTCCACCATTCTGCTGAAAGATATTATTATTTTTTTGGTTTTTAGGAGCATTAGCAACTAAGGCCATATTGCTCTGGGATATGAGGTGGTCATTCCCTGACCTTTCCGCATCCTCTGTATTTGGTGGTGATGGGCTCAAACCCCAGTCTAATCAAGAAGCGTGTGCTACGAACTGCTGCTCCTTCCCACCTGGCTACGGAGGCGCCTTCTGCTGAAAGATGCACATGCCTATGCATTAGGGTATAAGTCACTGACAGCACTTTCCATTTGACAATTTTTTGCACTTAATGTACCATTAATAAAATGCAGCCATCCAACACCATCCCTTAATATACATCTCCACATCTGACACTAACGGGATGCTCTACTATCACAGTTGTGCATTCTGGTAACAAGTATTTGTCAGATTGTCGAAGTGCATATTTGATACAGTCACAGCCCAATATAGATACTGTCACTCCAGACCAATTTTTTTCCAATCATCTGTTTCCAAGACCTATGGCTCAATTTACACACTGACAACTCTGAAGCAAATTCTGATTTCCCAAACTGGTGCACTCACCCTGTCAGAGAGGGTGAGTGCATCAGTTTGGTTCACACTTCCATTTTATGACATTTTGATAACCACATGCTATTGGTTCCTTTGCTTCAAATCAGATTATCTTCTCCCCAGGCTATCATTTAAAATTATCTTGATGCTGCCTGAATCTTTGGTGAGTTAAAATGAGATCAAAATATATATATAACAGTCAGCCAGTTTCTGGGATTTCAGCAGGAAACAATATTTATATAAATTTTAAACCTCAACGAATCATTTTTTTCACACATATAACTTACAATTAATCTATTAAATCTATTATTACTCCTCAAATTTTCTACACAATAAATGGTACTCATGTACATACCTTCCTTGGGGATATAACTTGCAATTAATCTATTAAATCTATTATTACTCTTCAAATTTCCTACACAATAAATGGTACTCATGTTCATATCTTCCATAGGAATTTCAAATCAAATGTAATAAGATTCTACATCTTGCTATGGAAGCTCAGTCTCAAGGGTAAAATGCAAATGTTCAAGTGCCTGGCATCTGCACTGGACAAAGTTCTTCTGTGCTCCAATGTGTTGTAAAATTTATATATATTGTATTTATTTATTTATTTTCTAACTCACCCATGTTGCTTCCACTGCAAATATACATTGAGATAAGTAAGATGATCACTTTCTGGAACTTGAAATTTTTCTCGAGCAGCATCACTTTCCTCCTCTCTTCCTCTTGGTCGATAAAAAATGGCTGGCACAGAAAGCATTGATACAATTATCTAAAAAAAAAGGTTACATTTTAATTATTAAAATTTCTAAAATCCTAATATCTGTATGTTGGAAATAAAAACAGTGGTATTTAATGTGATATTCTTAATCATTTAATGATTAAGAATATTATCTTTATAATCCTTAAAATCCAGATTATCTTCTCCCCAGGCTATCATTTAAAATTAAACAAATATTGTATGAAAACCAAATGAACACAATGCAGTGTTTTGTATAAATAATGTTTTAATAAAACAATGAGGAGATCTATCAGTCATCACACTTATAGGTATATTGGATTGTGACAAACAAACCCAAGTATGCATCCTGCATTCACTCACATTTTGTAAAAATACAGCAGGCACCAAATTTGTTAATTAGTATCAGCCATATGATGAAAGTAAGCCCAGGTTTTTTCTACACTAGGAAAAAAAAAAAAAAAAAAACCCTCCTCCCACACCTTTTACATCTCACAATAGGTGCCAATCCAGCCAATTTTCAAATTTTCTGCACTATCAGCCTTAACTACCCATGAACATAATTATTCCAGTAATTAACAACTCAGTGCATAAAATAAAACTTATGATAATCCAGTCTATCTCCCTTCTCCTGCAATTTGAATTTATGGCCACTAGTTCTAGTATCACGAAATGGAAACCTACAGGGAGGAGGGTGAGAGGAAGACCAAGGAAAAGATGGATGGATGACATAGAAGAGGACTTAAAAATCACGAGAATAAGAAGTTGAAGTTTGACTTCTGGGAGGGCTTACTGGTGGAACATCATTGAGAAGGCCCACCCTGGGTTATAACACAAGGAGAAGTTCTAGTATCATTCATAACCACAAAAATTTCACTTCCATTCATTTTATTCCCCCCCCCCACAGCCTTATAGACTTATCTAATAATAGTATTATAGGAATCTGTAAGTGTATAAGGATATTACCCATCTTTGGACCTTTAAAAGAAGCTTAATGTCTTTTTTTTTTTTAGGTGTAGTCTCCATACTTGTACATGGTATTCCAAGCATGGTCTCATCATTATCTTGATTATAACCCTCCTATCTTTAGACTTAAATGATCAGTGATTCATCAATAGGACACCATGTACCCTTCCTTGCTGTCTGCCTGCATTGTATGGAGAACTTCACATCCGATTGGATTGTACTGTTACTATCTTTAATACAACTCCCCTAGACTATAAATTATATTGGAGTTGTTATTTCCCAAGAGTAAAATCTTGTGTTTTGCTGCATTAACATATAGTTGCCACTTTTCTGACCATCGCTGAAGCCTCTCCAGGTCACCCTGAAAACATGCTGCCTGCCTCTAGCCATCAACCACTTTCCTGGTCTTGATATCTGCAAATTATTTTAAAATCACGCCCTTCATCAATGTCATTTAAGAAAATTGAAAACAACAGTAGTACATTCATATTTTCAAATCTGTTGATACTTGATACTTGAAAAAAAAGAACTCATAAAGCAGGAAATGCCTGTACAAATATAACCCCATAACCCAGCATTTATATGCAACAAATGCAGCATTAACAACCAAGTGATATATGGAAATAAAACTTCTATTTAAGTATTGTAATATTCCCTGAAATTCTATAGTATTGTAACCCGATGTCTAATCACATAAGTCCATAACCTTGCAATTGCATAGGGAAAATGCAAGGTTATGAGGATGTGCACCTAGAAATGGGGTTATGTGTCTTTAACCCCATTTTTAAGGGTAAACGCATATAATAATGTTCAATGTGTTTAAATAGAAATTTCACATCCACACAACACTTTCCCTTCACATAAAAAAATTCTTTAATGAAATAAAAGAATAACTTACCAAAATTTCTGTACTACATTCCATATCACAGGATACAATGAGCAATTTAGAAAGAGGTGGATCAAGTGGAAATTCTTCCATATTTCTACCTAGAGATGTCAGATTTCCTACATTTCCTAGAGCACCCAAAATCCACAGCTGATACATAGAATTCAGCATGTTATCCTAAAGTAAAAATAATTTCATTGAGCTTTCTCTCTAGAGCAAAAATTTTAAGAAATGAACCAATATACAGAAATCAAAATGAAACATTTTGTTTTGGAAATTCATTCTGTTGAATAACTCACAACCTCCTGTCCTGTAGCAATCCTATAATCCATTCAAGGGTCTTTCCCGTATATGAAGTGGTCTATATAACTTGGGGGAAGAATAGAGATAAAGAAATAACAGCTAGAGAAGGAAAAACAATGTTTCCTTGAGTTGTTATCTATGGAATTCCAATTCTTGGTAAAGATAATTTCTGGCCTAAATTAAAGGTCATTTCTACTATTCAATTAGAGGCATATTAGACATACACACCACTATATAATGGTACATTAAAATTTTATTAAATACCAGATTGATAATTAACGTATGTGTTGCCCGTGTGGTAGAGTGTCAGGGGTTCTTTAAGATTTGCAAGAAAGCTAAATGAGACTTGGGGGGCAGTGGTGTATAAAGTACACTCAACAAGAATATGTTTCATTGTAAAAGGAGGGTTGCACTGTGTGCATTGCGAAGGATCATTACCTGTGAGGAGATTCGCACTCTGGTTAAGATTATTTCCTCCCTTCTGTTTACACTGAAGCTGGAGGACCACAACTGCGGTTCAGAATTTATTTGGAGGAGTTTATTATACGTTTCGGCTTGCCATTGAATTGTCCACTGTTCCCTACATATTCTTCGTATATTACTTTTGTAGTCAAGATATGGAACATAATACTGTGATGATTCTCTGTTGGAGGGATGCTTAGTGGCATAGTCCACACATTCGTTTCCTGGTATCCCAGCATGGCCTGGGATCCAGCAGAAAATGACCACTCACTGCAGTTCTTGGATATGCATCAGTTTGGATTTCATGAATTTTATTAAAGGATGTGTTTGAGATGAAATGTTCTGTAAAGCTATAAGCGCACTTTGGGAGTCCGTATATACAAATTTGTATCATGCTTTTATGGATGGACAGATGGAGAATATTTTCTATTGCAAGTTTGATGGCGTGTAATTCAGCTGTATAGCTGCTGCAGTCATTGGGAAGCGATACAGAGAAGGTTTTTGAGGGAAGACGGCTGCGGCACCTGCTCTACTCTCAGATTTTGACCCATCGGTATATATTTTTGTAAAATGCAGATGACTTTGTGTGTGGGCAATGTGGAGTTGTTGTATGTTGACATTTGCAAGAGAGTGCTTTCCCCAGTTTAGGAAATAACTGTCATAGGATGGTTTAATATAATACCATAGGGGATCTGGACTGGTTGGATCTTGAAGAACTTTGTCAAAATGTATATTCCAAGTTTGTAATAATGCCTGAAATCTGAGAGCAGTAGGCTGTTCAGAGTTCAGAAATAAACCCAGAACTGTTCTGGGTTTATTTCTATAGTACATTGTGAACTGGGGGTCATTAATTATCGGTCTAATGGGATGGGTAGGTAGACTTTGGACTTTAGTTGTATAGCTGAGTAGTAATATCTTTCTTCTGAGGTTTAGGGGAAATTCACGAGCTTCAACGAAAAGACTTTGAATTGGCGAAGTTTTATAAGTGCCTATAGCTATCCTCAGGGCAGAATGTTGGATAGGGGCAAGCTGTGCTAGCATGCTCTCCCTAGCAGAATCATATATCGGCGCACCGTAATCAAGGTGAGATCTGATTAGGACTCTATACAAATGAAGTAACGTGTATCGATCTGCACCCCAGGATGTTGAAGAAATAATTCTGAATATGTTCATTTTTTTCTGGCAAGATGTATGTAGATATTTAATGTATTCCATAAAGTTCAATTTGCTATTGAAAATCAGAGCAAGGAGACTAATGCTGTTCACAACTGAGATAAGCTGTTTGTTAAGTGTAGTTCTGGATCTAGATGCATCTTCCTTTTGTTACAAAAGTGAATTACTTTAGATTTTGAGCAGGAGAGTCGATACCCATTCTGTGCCATCCATATCTGAATGTTATTAATTGAAATTTGGAGCAGCTGCTCAATGAAGGTCATGTTTTGTGAATTGCAAGAAATACTGAGATCACCGGCATAGAGGTATGAATTCACAGTGTTGGGAATAGTTTTGGTCATGTAATTTATTCTTGTTGCGAATAAGGTGGCACTGAGCACAGAGCCTTGTGGGACCCTTTCTTCTTGTATACATGTTTGGGAGAGGACTTGTCGGTATCGAACTTGAAAGGACTTGTGCTGAAGGAAGTTCTGCATGAAATATGGTAAGTGGCCTCTCAAGTCAAGGGAATGCAGATCTCTCAGGATACCAAAAATGCCATGTGGTGTCAAAGGCTTTCTCTACATCAAGGCATACCGTGATGAGACGCTCATTTCGGATGAATGCATTCCTGATGTTTGTTTCAGCTTTAACCACGAGATCCAGGGCTGATCTATTCTTTCTGAAACCAAATTGATTGTCAGAAATTATATTTTTAGAATCGAAATACCATGTAAGTCGACGGTGAATTATTTTTTCCAGGGTTTTATTTAAGCAACTGGTGAGAGAAATGGGTCTATAGTTTTGAGGAATAGGGTGATCTTTCCCTGGTTTGGGAATTGCTATTATATAGGAATGATGAAAGGAACTAGGGAATGAATGTTCAAGGAAGATGCGATTGAAAAAGGTCAGCAGTAAAGAGACAGATTTTTTATCTAAGTGTTAGAGCATTATGTAATATATTCCATCGGGGCATGCAGCACTGTTTTTTGAGGTATATATGGCTTCTTGAAGTTCAAGCATTGTAAGCGGTTGATTATAGGATAAAAAAACATGTAGGTCTGAAGTTCAGTTTAGACTTTTCAGCTAATACTTTGATCTTCTGGAATGATGGATTGTGTGCTGTTGAGGCAGATAACTGTGAAAAAACAGTCCCTAACGCATTCGGTATATCTATGGGGGAAGAAAGCTCGTGCCCTGAGAAGTGGGGAGGATAATGGGGGAAATTTGCCATTTAGCTGTTATATTTTTCTCCATGTTATTCTTGTATCAGTATTTTTTATTAATCGAGCTTGCAAATCGAATTCAAGATTCTCTTTTAGCTTTTTTCCTAATGTGATGGGCCTTGGCTCTGAGTCTCTTGTAGTTTATAAGATTGGTGGTGGTAGGATGTTTTCGAAACAGATTCCATGCTCGGTTTTTTTATTTTTTTGCACCCTTGCACTCTTCGTTCCACCAATAATTTATGGTTCTATGGGTGGTTGACTGTGATTGTGGAATCGCAGTACATGCAGCAGCCAATATTTGTCTCGTAATGTGATGGGTAACTGTGTCAATAGGACAGGTTTCGATGATCTGTTCATCAAAGGACACTCGGGAGGTGAATTTTTCCCAATCTGCTTTTGAAAATTTCCATTTTATGTAGTTTTCTGAAATTATGAATGTGCTGTTTGAATCAGCACATTCCATTAGCAGGCTGTCAAGGGCCGTCCATTCAATGCTAGGAAAGAGGGACAGAGAGCAGATGGAGAGATCTATTGCAGAGGTTGTACCCGTAGAGAGATGGATGTAAGTTGGCGAGCCAGTATTTAGTATAGTTAGGTTTTGTCTGTCAGTTAGCTGTTCGATGAGCTGTCCTTGTCTATCTGCATTGGGAGAACCCCACAATGGATGGTGTCCACTGAAGTCCCACAATAAACAGATAGAGGTTGGTAACTGCAGAATAAGATCTTCGGTGTTCATGAATAATATAGGGGTGATTTGACGATAGATAGTGACAAATGTCAAATTAATACCAATCATCAGTGCTTTTTTTGGGATGGTATGGCGTACCGGCACCTTTATTAACAGTGACGTGTGACATTTGGATGCAATGCACTTTGAAATTTGTAATATTCTGTAAATTGTTTTCACATATTTACCTTCTATTCAAATAAGCTTAAAATTATTTAACTAAATTTGCATTTTTTACTGTCTATTGTTAAGATATTTTATATAAAACTGTATGACCATTTTTATAATTCTAAATTACTCAGTCGGACCTCTGTTTAATTATTTTGAATTCCCCTTGGAAGTTACATTTAAAATAGTTTCAGTTGAGTGAAGAAAATTTTCATATAGCGAACAGATTAAGAGAGAATTAACTCGGTACGCACTGTTCACATTTCTGGCCTTCAGGCAATTTAGGCAATTAGTGCTGCAGCGCGAATTAAGAGAGCTAAAGGGATTACCATTCTACAACTTAGTGGTATCTGGTAAAACCTATTCGACCACCTGTGCCACATACAGAGACGTTGCACTGGTCAAGAGTGAGCAGATCAAGGTGTATTCCCAATGGGCTCTGGCCTACCTTCTACTGCAGTGGTGTCCAACCTTTTCCTGTACAGGGGCCATATTCAAAAAAATTCAAAGTTAGATTTCTTTAGTGTGTTACATTTTCGATATCTTGTTGCATGTAAAAGTAAAATTGAAAATATTCAAAACTTTTATTAAGTACAATACACAATTACATTTACTGAACAAAACATTTAATGAGAAAATTGTTTTGATAATCAACAAAATTTAAAATGTTGTTTTAGTTCACTTTCCTCGTGTGAATCAACTGTAAACGCCCCGTTTGAGAATTAGAAAAGTGATTTTCTTTTACCCCGATAAATAATCATCTGTTGTTTCCCGGAAGTGCATTATCCACATTTTTCAATAAATTTTCCCTATCTCTGTTTACATGGTCACAGTACCTGAATATCCGAACGACACCGTCATTTTGGACAGGTTCAAAAAAAAAGAAAAGAAAAAAATTCAAATTTAAGAACTAGTGACAATACCAATCCCGAGAGAAGGAAAACGACGACTACGAAGGTATTAATTCTTCCAAACATGAATTGTTGGCATTTGGTGAAAACGAAGTTAGAAAACTGTCAATTAGGTTACAGTTAATTGCAATTCGGGAATACCTAATTGATAAGGTTTCAGAAGAATTGAAGCATTTGATGAACGTTGCGTAGAATTAAAACACCAGGGAAACTAAACTTTTGATAACTGATTTATAATAAGTCAAAATACCCGCATCTACAACAAATTTAACTTTATAAAAACTCTACATATAAATTATTAAAATCTGCTACATTACAATCAATAAAATGCATAAAATATACTGATTAAAACGATAAAAACCGTAGCTTTCAAAGGCTCAGCCTTCTTCTTCAGCGGTAAACCTTGCTATGCAGTACAACTTTAAATATCAGCAGGCTAACGGTACTCCTCACGTGTTTCCATTCTCGTGTGCTTCGTTCTCTCGCGTTGTGGAACTGGAAGTGGCTCGAGTGGAAGCCACACGGAATCGTTCATCCCTTTTGAGGATAGTGGTCTCAAAGATGGGATGAATCCGCGTGCCTCTATCCCTATTTATGTTAATGGTAGAACAAATCCGCAAACTCTCGAGCCACTTACGGTCCCAGAACTTATGCGCCCGATCGGTGATGATAGCATCGTCCGGGGAGATCTGGTGTTGCTTCTCCCAAAAATGCTCGGCCACGGCGGACTTGCCATATTCCGCATTTCTTATTGCCTTAGTGTGTTCCCCCAAACGATCTTTAAGACGGCGTTTTGTTTCCCCTACATAACACTCCCCACAATCCGGGCATCTAATGCTATATACGACCCCACTAGTGTTCTCTTTTTTAATGGGGTCTTTAACCTGAGACACGATTGTGCGCAGCCTCCGTCCTGGAAGCTGCACACAACGCGTCTGGTACTTTCTTAGTATTCTAGCTATATGATCAGTCAAACCCGGGTAGTAGGGAATGTATGCAGTGGCTATCGGTGTAAATGGCTCGCCTCTCCTCTGATTTCCTTTAACATATTTCTCTATAATCCTCCGGGGGTAACCACATTTTGCAAGATCCGTCGCGACCCGTTCATACTCTAACTTTCTATCATCGGAGGCACTGCAATGTGATTTTGCTCTTTCAACTAAAGCTCTTACCACACTGTTCCTATGATGGTTGGTTTGGGCTGAGCTGTAATGCGCATACTGCCCTTTACACATGGACTTCCTAAACACCCTAGTCCTCAGCTGTCGACCTTCTCTACAGACCAACACATCTAGGAACGGCAAAACTCCTCCTTCTTCCACCTCCGATGTAAATTGTATGAATGGGGAGAAGCCATTTAAGCTGTTCAACACTTGATCCTCACTCCCCTTCCGAATGATTGAAAACGTATCATCCACATACCTTTTCCAGGGGCGCATAGGGAGAACACTAGCATTAAATATTCTGGCCTCGAGCTCCTCCATAGCTAAATTAGCTATAATTGCGCTGATGGGGGAGCCCATGGCTGCACCATTAACCTGTTTATACATAGTATTATCAAATACCATAGTGGTACTTGAGAGGCATAACTCTATTCCTTTCTCAATATCCTCTAGCTTTAGCTGTGTTCTAGTACTTAGGGTGGTGTCCCTCTGTAATGCCAAGCGTGCACACCACACCCCATGATCAATCGGAATACATGTAAATAGCGATTTCACGTCGAAGGAAATCATGATCTCATTTTCTTCTATGGGTTGGCTTCTAATAAACTGCACAAAGTCTTTACTATCTTTAATACTGTATTCTGAAAGTCCCACTAGTGGGGATAACAATTTGGCTAAGAAACCAGAAAGTGCATAGGTTGGACTGCCTATAAATGAGACTATGGGTCTAAGTGGCACATCCACTTTGTGAATTTTAGGCAAGCCATAAAATCTTGGCATTTGGCTACCTGTAGCGCGCAACATCCAATACTGTTCCTTAGAAATTTTGTTGGACTTAAGCCAACCCTGTACCATACCGTTCACTTGGCGTTCCAAACTAAGAAGAGGACTTTTCTGAATAACTTTATAAGTCATCTGATCTTCCAATAAACACAACGCTTTACTTCTATATGCTTCCTTATCAAGAACCACAGTTGCTCTACCCTTGTCCGCGGGTAGGACTACGATGCTATCATCCTGTTTAAGGCTTCTTAGCGCAATTCTTTGCTTCACATTAAGATTGGAGGGGGCATCCTTAGCTTGACTCAGGATCGCTGCTACTTTTACTCGAACTTCATTAGCTGTAGCTTCGGGAAGTTTGCTTATAGCCCTTTCCACGCCCATAGCTACTTCTGCAACGGGTAATCTGGGCGGCACCATGGCAAATTCCGGTCCTAAATTTAGAACCTCCAATTGCTCCTTAGTTAATTGTTTATTGCTCAAATTCACCACAAAATTCTTGGTGGTGCTATCACCACTGCCCCTAGGCTTGGTTCGTTCTTTAAGCTTGTCAAACTTCCCCATTTGTCTCCGTCTATAACTGTCCGAAATTCGTTTTGCTTTAGCTGTTACTACACTAACCACTCCTGCTAAGTGTATCGGAGACAACTTATCATTTAACTTATCCAAGCACTGCCTTTTACCTCTCCTAATGTGGTATAAATCATTATGTAATTTTCCGATCCATATATTAAGGATCTTCCTTTGATACCACTTGGTAATGTTAAATACTCGTTCATCCTCAAAGGGTAGCTTTGTTTGAAAGCCTCGTGGAATGAGATTATGCGTCTTGCATCGATGGGCAAACCTCAAATGTTGTTCATGTTTCGCCTCCCTAACACTATGCCTCTGAAATTCTCTGACGCACTGCACAAATGGACGGCCATAACATCGAAATAATTCTCCAAACAGGCCTCTGCGGTTGGGTATATCCATACTGTTTTTTGAGTCTTTTTCACCAACCTTGCGTAGAATTAAAACACCAGGGAAACTAAACTTTTGATAACTGATTTATAATAAGTCAAAATACCCGCATCTACAACAAATTTAACTTTATAAAAACTCTACATATAAATTATTAAAATCTGCTACATTACAATCAATAAAATGCATAAAATATACTGATTAAAACGATAAAAACCGTAGCTTTCAAAGGCTCAGCCTTCTTCTTCAGCGGTAAACCTTGCTATGCAGTACAACTTTAAATATCAGCAGGCTAACGGTACTCCTCACGTGTTTCCATTCTCGTGTGCTTCGTTCTCTCGCGTTGTGGAACTGGAAGTGGCTCGAGTGGAAGCCACACGGAATCGTTCATCCCTTTTGAGGATAGTGGTCTCAAAGATGGGATGAATCCGCGTGCCTCTATCCCTATTTATGTTAATGGTAGAACAAATCCGCAAACTCTCGAGCCACTTACGGTCCCAGAACTTATGCGCCCGATCGGTGATGATAGCATCGTCCGGGGAGATCTGGTGTTGCTTCTCCCAAAAATGCTCGGCCACGGCGGACTTGCCATATTCCGCATATCTTATTGCCTTAGTGTGTTCCCCCAAACGATCTTTAAGACGGCGTTTTGTTTCCCCTACATAACACTCCCCACAATCCGGGCATCTAATGCTATATACGACCCCACTAGTGTTCTCTAGAAATGCGGAATATGGCAAGTCCGCCGTGGCCGAGCATTTTTGGGAGAAGCAACACCAGATCTCCCCGGACGATGCTATCATCACCGATCGGGCGCATAAGTTCTGGGACCGTAAGTGGCTCGAGAGTTTGCGGATTTGTTCTACCATTAACATAAATAGGGATAGAGGCACGCGGATTCATCCCATCTTTGAGACCACTATCCTCAAAAGGGATGAACGATTCCGTGTGGCTTCCACTCGAGCCACTTCCAGTTCCACAACGCGAGAGAACGAAGCACACGAGAATGGAAACACGTGAGGAGTACCGTTAGCCTGCTGATATTTAAAGTTGTACTGCATAGCAAGGTTTACCGCTGAAGAAGAAGGCTGAGCCTTTGAAAGCTACGGTTTTTATCGTTTTAATCAGTATATTTTATGCATTTTATTGATTGTAATGTAGCAGATTTTAATAATTTATATGTAGAGTTTTTATAAAGTTAAATTTGTTGTAGATGCGGGTATTTTGACTTATTATAAATCAGTTATCAAAAGTTTAGTTTCCCTGGTGTTTTAATTCTACGCAAGGTTGGTGAAAAAGACTCAAAAAACAGTATGGATATACCCAACCGCAGAGGCCTGTTTGGAGAATTATTTCGATGTTATGGCCGTCCATTTGTGCAGTGCGTCAGAGAATTTCAGAGGCATAGTGTTAGGGAGGCGAAACATGAACAACATTTGAGGTTTGCCCATCGATGCAAGACGCATAATCTCATTCCACGAGGCTTTCAAACAAAGCTACCCTTTGAGGATGAACGAGTATTTAACATTACCAAGTGGTATCAAAGGAAGATCCTTAATATATGGATCGGAAAATTACATAATGATTTATACCACATTAGGAGAGGTAAAAGGCAGTGCTTGGATAAGTTAAATGATAAGTTGTCTCCGATACACTTAGCAGGAGTGGTTAGTGTAGTAACAGCTAAAGCAAAACGAATTTCGGACAGTTATAGACGGAGACAAATGGGGAAGTTTGACAAGCTTAAAGAACGAACCAAGCCTAGGGGCAGTGGTGATAGCACCACCAAGAATTTTGTGGTGAATTTGAGCAATAAACAATTAACTAAGGAGCAATTGGAGGTTCTAAATTTAGGACCGGAATTTGCCATGGTGCCGCCCAGATTACCCGTTGCAGAAGTAGCTATGGGCGTGGAAAGGGCTATAAGCAAACTTCCCGAAGCTACAGCTAATGAAGTTCGAGTAAAAGTAGCAGCGATCCTGAGTCAAGCTAAGGATGCCCCCTCCAATCTTAATGTGAAGCAAAGAATTGCGCTAAGAAGCCTTAAACAGGATGATAGCATCGTAGTCCTACCCGCGGACAAGGGTAGAGCAACTGTGGTTCTTGATAAGGAAGCATATAGAAGTAAAGCGTTGTGTTTATTGGAAGATCAGATGACTTATAAAGTTATTCAGAAAAGTCCTCTTCTTAGTTTGGAACGCCAAGTGAACGGTATGGTACAGGGTTGGCTTAAGTCCAACAAAATTTCTAAGGAACAGTATTGGATGTTGCGCGCTACAGGTAGCCAAATGCCAAGATTTTATGGCTTGCCTAAAATTCACAAAGTGGATGTGCCACTTAGACCCATAGTCTCATTTATAGGCAGTCCAACCTATGCACTTTCTGGTTTCTTAGCCAAATTGTTATCCCCACTAGTGGGACTTTCAGAATACAGTATTAAAGATAGTAAAGACTTTGTGCAGTTTATTAGAAGCCAACCCATAGAAGAAAATGAGATCATGATTTCCTTCGACGTGAAATCGCTATTTACATGTATTCCGATTGATCATGGGGTGTGGTGTGCACGCTTGGCATTACAGAGGGACACCACCCTAAGTACTAGAACACAGCTAAAGCTAGAGGATATTGAGAAAGGAATAGAGTTATGCCTCTCAAGTACCACTATGGTATTTGATAATACTATGTATAAACAGGTTAATGGTGCAGCCATGGGCTCCCCCATCAGCGCAATTATAGCTAATTTAGCTATGGAGGAGCTCGAGGCCAGAATATTTAATGCTAGTGTTCTCCCTATGCGCCCCTGGAAAAGGTATGTGGATGATACGTTTTCAATCATTCGGAAGGGGAGTGAGGATCAAGTGTTGAACAGCTTAAATGGCTTCTCCCCATTCATACAATTTACATCGGAGGTGGAAGAAGGAGGAGTTTTGCCGTTCCTAGATGTGTTGGTCTGTAGAGAAGGTCGACAGCTGAGGACTAGGGTGTTTAGGAAGTCCATGTGTAAAGGGCAGTATGCGCATTACAGCTCAGCCCAAACCAACCATCATAGGAACAGTGTGGTAAGAGCTTTAGTTGAAAGAGCAAAATCACATTGCAGTGCCTCCGATGATAGAAAGTTAGAGTATGAACGGGTCGCGACGGATCTTGCAAAATGTGGTTACCCCCGGAGGATTATAGAGAAATATGTTAAAGGAAATCAGAGGAGAGGCGAGCCATTTACACCGATAGCCACTGCATACATTCCCTACTACCCGGGTTTGACTGATCATATAGCTAGAATACTAAGAAAGTACCAGACGCGTTGTGTGCAGCTTCCAGGACGGAGGCTGCGCACAATCGTGTCTCAGGTTAAAGACCCCAATAAAAAAGAGAACACTAGTGGGGTCGTATATAGCATTAGATGCCCGGATTGTGGGGAGTGTTATGTAGGGGAAACAAAACGCCGTCTTAAAGATCGTTTGGGGGAACACACTAAGGCAATAAGAAATGCGGAATATGGCAAGTCCGCCGTGGCCGAGCATTTTTGGGAGAAGCAACACCAGATCTCCCCGGACGATGCTATCATCACCGATCGGGCGCATAAGTTCTGGGACCGTAAGTGGCTCGAGAGTTTGCGGATTTGTTCTACCATTAACATAAATAGGGATAGAGGCACGCGGATTCATCCCATCTTTGAGACCACTATCCTCAAAAGGGATGAACGATTCCGTGTGGCTTCCACTCGAGCCACTTCCAGTTCCACAACGCGAGAGAACGAAGCACACGAGAATGGAAACACGTGAGGAGTACCGTTAGCCTGCTGATATTTAAAGTTGTACTGCATAGCAAGGTTTACCGCTGAAGAAGAAGGCTGAGCCTTTGAAAGCTACGGTTTTTATCGTTTTAATCAGTATATTTTATGCATTTTATTGATTGTAATGTAGCAGATTTTAATAATTTATATGTAGAGTTTTTATAAAGTTAAATTTGTTGTAGATGCGGGTATTTTGACTTATTATAAATCAGTTATCAAAAGTTTAGTTTCCCTGGTGTTTTAATTCTACGCAAGGTTGGTGAAAAAGACTCAAAAAACAGTATGGATATACCCAACCGCAGAGGCCTGTTTGGAGAATTTGATGAACGCTTTTGAGTATGATACCAATTTCATCAAGTGAATGTGAACAAGGATTTTCACAAATGAATCTGATCGCCAACCCAACCAGCGCTTCATTGATGACAAAAACAGTTTCTTCACTACTGTTTCTTAAAACTGTAGGCCCACCGCTAACACGCTTCGATCCAGCAAAATATGTTGATTCATGGCTGCTTCGGAAACGTCATTCAGCAACTGACACACACAAAGAGGAAGAAGAGTCGGCATAGGGTGTCCGATGAGAACTTAATGAAAATTTGGAATATTCTACAAACTTTATTATGAAATTATTTTTATTTATGTTATTATTTTTTATTTATTTTACTCACATTTTACTTATTTTTTTATATACGTGAATAATAAATTTATGCTTAATAAACTGTGTTAATAAACTTAATTCGTTGTTCTTATTCTAAAAACATTACTACTAAAGTAACAATATCAGGAAAAAAAAATTTTAGAGTACTTTTCATATCCTTTTAACTTTCAATTTTTCCTGATAGCAAAGAATCAGTACCGGCACCTATTTTTTTACAAATAAAGCACTTCCAATCACATCACTATACACGTTGCAACAGCTTCAATGGAGGTTTGTAACGGAATGCTGTAAGGTACTGGTGAATCTAGGAAAATTATATGATGTATTATTAAGAGAATGCTAGTAGATAACTTTCATCAACCGGTGAAATACCACCACTTTGCTTATTGGAGGCTTGAAGTAGTGAAACCCATGTTTAGTCTCTAGAGCAAAGTTTCCGGCATTCCCCTCCCCCCATACTTCTCCTTCAACCCATGCACAGTACTAAGTACTATAGGTTTTGATACCTTTCGTGTTTGGGGTTTTCATAAAAAAAAAGAAATAAAAAGAAGCTGGATGAACCTCGTTACTGCCATGACAAATTTGTTTCATTTAGTTAGGATTTAGTCTCATGAGAACGTCCATGAGAATTATTTGTACCAGCTCTGTCTTTCCTAAAAAGGGTATAATTTTTAATTGAGAGAGACACTTGTAATGTTAAATTTGTCTCTTGTAAGCAGATGCCTACAGGATGATAATGACCTATTAGCTCATGGATATCATCAATGCTACTGTGAAGTCCTCTACAGTTCCATTGTATTATATGATGCATTATTTGGTTTTGTTACATGAAGATGATTCTGACTCTTTTTTCATTCCCAGTCTGTTTGTGGTGATCGAGCTTCACTTTCTCTCTTCTTGGAAAGATTGGGTGTCCAGTGTCCATGTCATCCTCTGCGTGAAGGTCTAGGATAGGTTCTTCCGGGTCAGCGTTATCGGTATCCATATTTACTGCTATGGGATTATTTGTCTTCTTAGTGGGAGCTGAATTGGTTTTCAGTTTTGTAGAATCTGATGATTTGTGGTGCAGTTGGTGGAACTGTGACTGGAGTGTTGGTGGCTCTGTCTGCTACCTTTTGCTCCTTAGGAGACTGTTTTGTTGACGAAAGTGTGCTGTCAACGAAATTTCGTTGACAGCACAGATCAGGCCCAATCTGCAATGGATATGGTTGGGAGAATGGAAACTTCAGTTTGTGTTGACATAGACTGATATTTTTTCATTGCTGTTGCATATGTGTTCTTGAGTGCATTGAGCATAATTTGTTTCTTTGCCTCTTGATATGTAACTTTTTGTTCTACCCTATACTTTTGGATTTTTTCCCCTGCTTTCCAGAGATCACATGATTTTGAATAGGCTGGATGTGTGCCTTTGCAATTAGGAGTATGTGAGGTTTTAGCATCAGTCTGTTTGTGAATGTTCTTTGGAACCACAGTTTGGACAGACTGGATCGCCTCTACAAGCCATTTGTGAGTGACCAATTTTTTGGTGCTTGTAGCATCTTATAGGATTTGGAATGAAAGGCCATACTTGGCAATTGAGATACCCGGCTTTGACACTAGATGGTAATATTGGTGTTCTGAATGTCAGAATGATGTTGCAGGTGGGAATTACATCTCCATCTCTCCTGATTGTGATGCGTTTGGCTTGTATAACTTTTTGATGTTTCAGTTCCTGGACCAGTTCAGCTTCTGTTACATTCATCAGATCCCACTCTGCAATTACTCCTTTAGAGGTATTTAAGGTTGCATGTGGGGTGACCTGTACGGGTAGTCCTCCAAATGTTGTTAATTTCAGCAAAGTCTCAGAATGTGTGCGACTTGCAGTTTCCACCAATAGGTCACTGGATCTGAGTCTTCTCACCATTTTGGGTGAGCCTGCCACATTTTCCAGACATTTCTGTATAAGAAATGGTGATAGAGTGCTAATAGATTTGTCCGAAAGAGAATGCAAAATAAGGAATGATGGGCATTCCTGTTGTTCTGTATCCTTCAACAATATTTTTTGTCTTTGTTCCATCATATGCAATTTCATGGTCAGCATCGCTGACAGTACTAGATGAGCACCTAGGCAGCTCAAGAGCAGGGTAGTCATCATAGTCCATGGTTAGCTCCTTTTTGCCTTGGGGGGTTAACCTCCCAGGTTTCATGCCCCACAGTGGGGAGGAAGGAGCACTGCCGCAAGGAGGCCAAGTGGTTAGAAGGGTTAGTTATCAGTAAAGAATGTAATATATATATACAGTATAACAAAAAAGAAAGGTGAATTTCCTTTCTCTCTTCTTACTTGAGACTTTCCAAGTGGAGAACTGATTTATAAATGAACTGCTGATAGAAAACGATATAACTTAAAAAGAACTTTTATCTCTGAGAAAGATCGCTGTTTAATTTGCAGTAAAAATGCTTGACCTCGAATTCGCTTGGCACCTGGGGCCATGCATGTGCGTGAGAGAGAGAGAGAGAGAGAGAGAGAGAGAGAGAGAGAGAGAGAGAGAGAGAGAGAGATGGTTTGGTTTTGGTTTTTTTTTATTTTTAGGAGCATTAGCAACTAAGGCCATATTGCTCCGGGATATGCGGTGGTCATTCCCTGACCTTTCCGCATCCTTCGTATTTGGTGGTGACGGGCTCGAACCCCGGTCTAATCAAGAAGCGCGTGCTACGCACTGCTGCTCCTTCCCACCTGGCTACGGAGGCACCGAGAGAGAGATGAATAAGTTTAATATCGGGATTATATATCTTGATTATACTTCATAAAGTTTTTTTATAATCTCGACCAAGTCAGTCTGGATTATGCATTGTAAACCTGATACCAGGCGTACCAGCCAAGGAGAAGAAGAAAAAGAAAGAGAAGGAAAAGTGGTCCTCAAACCATTGGCTAACCCTCCCTCCAACTTTAATTATTATTTCTTAATTTTCACAGTTTATTAACCTAATAATTAATGTTCATAATTAACTCTCTCTCTTAATCTGTAGTTAATTTTTCATGCTCATAGTGGTGTGTGTAGTCATTTGTAATAATTGTCATGATGAGCTAGAACATTCACAACAGAAAAAAATATATACATTTTATTTACAATATTAGTGAGATATTAATCTTTGCACATACCTGCCTATATTAACAGTAGCAATAAGTTTAATCCAATATCGCCACAATGTTTACTTATCTTAATTTATTTATAATTCAAAACTCAAGTAACAGAACAAAAGCTGCAGGCACATAAGAGCTATACATTATAGTTTATGAAGTGGTAAAAGTCTAATCCAAATGGCCACAAAGTTGGCAAGTTTTAATAAGATTTACTTATTTTAAGTGGCACAGAAAGCTTAATCTGACTAACTGAACACACTGATGTCATCAATATGATACATGAAGCATTAGAACTGTCTCTGCTGCATATAAAATATCCACATTAGGATTACACAGAAAAGAACCGGTGTCAACAACAATAACATATTCTTATGAGTGCTTTATACTCATCAAAATATTTTATTTAAAAATTAATCAATTAAGTTACTATTAAATTCAAAAATGATTAAATGTGTACCTCATACCTGTGGAGGAGGATCCATAAAATGAAATTGAAGAAGATCTTGAACACCAAGTGATTTTAATAACAGAACTACATTGGATAAATTAGTTCTCTGTATTTCTGGAATAGTAGTAGTGAGCATTTCTTGTTTATATTGGCTTTCTGTATATAAACGAAAACAGTGTCTGGAATGATAAGATAATCATCAGTATCAAGCAGAACAGTAAAAAAATAAATAAATAAAAAGTAAGTAGTGCAGTGTTAATTCAAATTTAAATATTTTAAATTATTTAATTACTTTAATATCAAGTTAGTTGTCTTTACTCTGTGTATGTGTTCATCCTCATATTTTTTGTTTTGTGTTCAATATAAACTTTTTACTAAATATGATGGAAGCAATCTCGCCAAAAATGTCTAGATTAATTTTAATCAGTTGTATCTAAAATATTTTTGGTGTGCACAAATACAGCTGAGTTGCCATTAAAAGTACAGTTAGACACCAGGTGTAATAAAATCCATTGCCATAAAATATTACAATTTTTGTAAATCTTTATACTAGAAGTTTTTTTTTTTTTTTTCATATCCTGATCATTTTTTGTTTTCACATTTCAAAGTACACTAATGGTGCCTCAAATTCTGTTATGATACACCATTGGTGTACCCGCTGTACTCAAAGGTAATAAAATGCATTTTCTGGTTGGGGGTGATACCCTGGTACAGACAAGTCAGAGTGTTTCATTGAATAAAAGATAATAATAACACAAAATAAGCAAGTGAGGCCTTAACAAAGGAATAAAATAAAATAAAATAAAAAAGTAAAACTCTCACTGAAACAGGATAATCATCACATCAATCATACAGTAAATAAATAAATAAAATAAGCAGTGTAGTTTAATTCAGATTGATACAGCTAAACTGTTTTTAATTATTTTTAATTAATTACTCAATTAATTACTTTAAAACGAAGTTTAACTTAATGCCAAGTTTAAAGGAATAAAACTGCAAATTTTTTGGGTATAGTTTTGTATGGAAAAAAACAAAACAAAAATACAATATTTATAATTTTACTATAATTATTAATATCGGAAATAGCAGCATATTATAAGTTGCTGAGAAAGACGCTTTATTCCATTGAAACCATTTAATTCAGGAGTCTTCACAATTGTAATTTTTAATTTTTAATAATATATGAACTGACTCATATGCAGCAAAGAGTCTTGTCTCAGTATAAATGTATACCTCATTATTAGCATGTCCTTTAGAGAACTTACTAGAACTGTATCATAAAACAAACAGCAATGGTTTTTGTATCGCAACAAAGCATTTTGTAGGAGTCATACAAAATATTAAAATTGCAAAAGCTTTGCTTTAAAGCTCTTAGTGAGACAGATGAGTTTTGGCTTGAATTATAATGATATCGAATTCAAGAGTCTTATTGATAAAATTTTAAATATGATATCTAGTAAATCTGAAACTTTTTTCCCCTCCATATTTGTTTTTTAATAAAACTCCATAATTTCAAGAAAAGAATATACAACAAAACAGTTTCAACTCCATGTTAAAATAATCAAAAATAAAATAACCAAAAATTAATTAAAAAAAGTAAAATTAGATTTACCCTGGTCCAGTTCTTCCTGCTCGCCCAGATCGTTGATTAGCATTAGCCTATAAAACAAATAAAAAGTAATTCAGATAATGTGAACAAACTTTAAATGAATCTTTACTCTCTTTCACTGTCTTTTGAAAGAAAGTAAGTATGATTAAAATTATATATATTAATAATAAAATTATTATTTTATTATCATTTATATTATTATTAATATATAGTTATTAATTATATTTATTATTAATATATTATTAATTATTACTAATCATACTTTTATTATTAATACATAATATTAATAATAAAAGTATGATTAAATTTCATTTACAAGCGTAATAATAACACATTAACGTAACACAAGTAACACATCAGCGTAATAATAACTGATTAACGGAGCTCAGTATCATGTGTTTTTTATACCATGTCCAGACCTGCACTATAGTTCACCTGCAGTTATCTGCTTTCTTAGCACTGCATTTCTGGTAGTAAGAAGTGATCAATAACATTATAATAAATATTTTGTTTTATTGTTATTTATTTAATAAAAAAGTTTTTTAATCTTTATGGTGAGTTGAAATGAATAAATGTTGAATAACGGAATTTACTTGCATGTGTTTCCAATGTTGTATGCTGTGAACATGTCTGTTCCAGTAGTTATTAAGGGAATGCTAGTAAAGAAGCTGGATGATCCTCATTACTGCCATGACAAATTTTTTCCATTTAGTTAGGATTTAGTCTCATTTGGTAGTTGTCAACAGTGCCAAATCAATACCTGTTTCACCAATCAGGTTTACAAGCCTGATTGTAAACCAGTTATCAGATGGGATAAGTGATTATGTAACATACAAAATTTTTTATATGAATTTGTTCATTATATTATAGTTAACTATATAGTATCGGTGTAAATACACCATAGTTAACCCATAAACTTGAACTACGTATGTAGCGTAGAAGGAATCGTTTTAATTGTATCTCATATTGTGGTTTCCTTCACAACGAGATAGCTGTTATTGCATTACTTCAAATAAATAACGCTTCTCTAGTAGAGAAGACTACTGTTATTTATTTTCAGCGGTACCACCACCCAGACGATCATTTTGAAGCTATTGGGCTTCATCATCGGTGGGCGGGCAGGTACCCAGGTAATACACAAGCCATCACAGTTGTGAAGTTATATCCACAATATGAGAGATGCCAAAAGGGTGTGGTAGTAATGTATTTTGAAAACGAAATGCACAAGGCATAATCCTTATGGGTTTTGATAATTAACTATATAGTATCTATATAGTATTTTGGCAACTCTCATATTGTGGATATAACTTCGCAACTGTGATGGCTTGTTGTATTACCTGGGTACCTGCCCGCCCACCGATGATGAAGCCCAATAGCTTCAAAATGATCGTCTGAGTGGTGGTACCGCTGAAAATAAATAACAGTAGTCTTCTCTACTAGAGAAGCGTTATTTATTTGAAGTAATGCAATAGCAGCTATCTTGTTGTGAAAGCAACCACAATATGAGATACAATTAAAATAATGCCTTCTACGCTACATAAGTAGTTCAAGTTTATAGGTTAACTATGGTGTATTTACACTGATACTATATAGTTAATTATCAAAACCCATAAGGATTATGCCTTGTGCATTTCGTTTTCAAAATACATTATATTATAGATATGGAAAGAATTGGATCCTTTTAGAATTTACACAGAGGCAACTAAGACCAAGGGTAGATTGTATCTATAAATTGCAAATATTCTATAGTAAGTTTTTTTTTTGGTAGTTGTTGGCACATAGGCTTCTGTGGCCATAATGCACCTCCCAAGGTTTTTGCAGTACTTTGATCCAAGCCCGAGGCGGGAATCGAACCCGCGACCTTTGGGTTACCAGGCAGGCACTTTACCCAGTTGGCTAGCCCGGTCGGCTATAGTAAGTTTGTCTGTCTTAAAGGATGAGTGCAGTACAGTGACATCCAATAAAGCTATCCATGTGGCCATGGGAGGGGGGAGTTATTTTTCATTTTCTGATGATAAATTTACTTTCAGATACAGAAAAAATTTACACACATGCAAACATCCACATAGTTTTCAAATGACTGATTCTTAACTATGAAAGGATGAAATTATAAGTAAGTTAATTAAGTATGTGATTAAATATGTTAATTTTTGGAATTCTAATTTCTAATACTTGATGTAAAACTTCCTGTGAATTTATCAGAAATATGGCAGCTTAAACATATCAAATTTTCAACTCCTGTTAATTCATCAGCATTGGCCATGCATTTCATTCGCTTTCCATTTTATCCTGGCATATAGAAACCCAGACTACTTATACAATACATCACCGAATGTAGACAACTACTGGTAGAAAGTTGCAGGCTATATTTTCTGAATTAAATCTCCCATTCTAGAAAGGTTTGGGAGTGGTGGCACTTATAAATTTAACTATTTAGAATGCAGCACAAGCTACATCAGTGAGGCAAAGAGGCAGCTTAAGAATTGAGTAGGTAACCACATGCTGTATGCAATACAGGTTTCAGTTTGGCAGTTTCTGAGCAAGTCTGGCAAAGAGGACATTACAAACTTTATCTGAAAACCACTATCATATATGAGAATGACCATGCATGTTGACAGTGGTTAGAAGCCATGCATATGCAATACAAGAAACATTTGATAAGCAAAAGAAGAGGGCATTCACCCAATTTTTGAATTAGTAATATTACATTGCAAGAAAACCTGGTGGAAGGATGAAAGAGGAGGTAGAAAAGGGTAGTACATCAGATGGCAGTATATTAGAATATAATGATGATGGTGTAAACATCAATCATGAAGATACAGGAAATTGCATAGTCAACTACATATAGTATGAAATTATATTTAAGCAGGCTGCAAAATACAAGCTAATTGATTGAGAAAGATGTTTGAGTGGAAGAAGTCATAGAATACAGCCCTATCCTAAGGACTGTATTCTATCCAACCAAAACAGTAACTTAAATAGATCAGTCAGGATAATGCAAGCCAACTCTAGGACCAATAACTGCATCACCAACCCTGGCTACAGATCCAGTACTACTTCATGCATGTTTGAATGGCAGATGAAAGTTCTTGTCCAACCATGGAATCAACAACAAAATAGCTCATCATTTAGCTAAGACAACTTCCAACCATCACTTCTTACCCTTCCTAATCCAACCAAGGGGAAATGATGCAGGACCCTAAATTTATCTCAGAAAAAAAAAACCTGTAAACAATTCAACCAACTCAAAATTTATAATAATGATAAATAAGTAGTTTTATATGATATTTTCAAGATAGAATATTATCTAAAAAAACAGAAACTGTGAACGATGCAATCCATGCTAAATTTTTTTTCAGTCATTTTGAATGTCACTACCACAACTGTAGGTACAATTAAATTAAGTGAGCAATGTTCAAAAAAATGAAGAAAAATCTTGTTTATACTCTGGGATAGGTATACGGCAAGAGAAGTTTGAAAACTATTGAAAGAGTTAAATATGTATTTTAGGTTTGTTTGTTTGGGGATTTATTAGGTATATCGGCATCTGTGGCCATAGTGTGCCAGGTATTTTAGGAGAGATAATATAAGATATAATACAAGACGCAAGGTTTGGTAAGTGAAATTTACCTCTAAAAACCAGTAAATTTTCTGCAGTCAAATCAAAAGTAATTCATATTTGATTTGTTATATTATATTAAAATTCACTATGTTAAAATAAAATATTATTAGCTGACAAAAAATGATTTCAACATCATAAACATGCACTACAAAGAGGAACATCTACTCTGGAAAATAATGTAACAAGTCCAGGTTAGGTCCTAGATTAGGTCAGTGTTAGGGGGAAGAGGAGATCCAACACTGTTGGACCTCCCCTCCCCCCAGCAAGTGCATCTCTTCATATTAATGCTTTATATGAATTACCCAATTATAATCTTATACAAAATACTGCCGTAACTATCAGAATATTGACATAAGTAAAGTAAACACAAATACATTTGGCCGACCGGGCTAGCCGGGTGGGTAAAGTACTTGCCCGGCAACCCAAAGGTCGCGGGTTCGATTCCCTCCTCGGGCTTGGATCAAAGTACTGCAAAAAACCTTGGGAGGTGCAATATGGCCACAGAAGCCGATGCGCCAACAACTACCAAATCAAAAAAAAAAAAAAAAACAAATACATTTAACTTACTTCTGACAATATTAGACTTGCAAGAATTTAGCATGATAAGATACAAAGCATACAATTTAACTTCATAAGCTTTCTCTCTGATCTTATTAGAAGGAAACTGTACACAATGGTTGTGTCAGAAAGACCACTTTTTTTCAGAATGAATTTTTACTCCAATCTAACAATTAAGTTTAGTAAACATGTGTATTCACTATCTAGGTGGTCCCTGAGGACACCCCCGTACATTTGCAAACACCTAGATTTGAAGAAAATGTTTAGCCCTGTGCTAGGCTGTTATAATGTCTTTTTACAAATAGTAGTAGTAGTGGCATGTGATGCAAGAAATAATGTATTTTTCCAAATAGTAGTAGTGGCATGTGATGCAAGAAAGCAAGCATTAGCCAAAAAAAAAAAAAATAAAAAAATTTACAAAACAATCCCCTCTAAATGTTTGTCCAGTTCCCGCTTAAATTTATTTAACCTTTAAACTTCCACGCTGGCTAAAGGCAAATTTCCGCACATCTATTCTACATCTGCCCTTCCTCAATTTCAATTTATGCCCCTTTAAGTTCGTAATCTGAACCAGTGGAAGAATCCCATCAGAATTCAGTGTGAAAAACCCATTCAAGGCCTTATACACCTCAATCAGATACCACGCAGGTGCCTCGTCTCCAGCTGCTGCAATTTGCAGAACTTAAGCCTCTCCTGGTAAGAGGATCCCTTCATTCCCCTCACAATCTTGTTGCCCTTCTCTGTACACGCTCAAGCAAATCTACATCCTTCCTAAAATGAGGCCTCCAGATCTGCACGCAGTACTCAAGGCATGGCCTGACCATTGCCTTATACAGAGGGACAATCACCTTTTCCCTTCTAACAAAATTCCTGTATATCATTGACAACGCCCCATGACCTGCCTTGGCAGCCTGTCTGCACTGCTCAGAAAACTTCATATCTGACTGTACAATTACTCCCAGGTCTTTTTCATTTTCTACCACCTTAAGTGTAGTACCACATAGTTGGTATATTTCTCTGGGATTACTTTTACCCATATGCAGTAATTTTCAATGTTAAACTTCAGTTGCCACTTCTCAGCCCATCTGCCCAAATTTTCTAGATCCGGTTGCAGTAACACACTGCCATTACTGTCATTAACAACTCTGCCAACTTTTGTATCATCTGCAAACTTCGATACTAAGCCTGATATACCTTCATCAATATCATTGATAAATGTACAAAACAACAGTGGACCCAACATCGAACCCTGTGGGACTCCACTAATAACATTAGTCCACAAAGAGCAGCACCCACTGATTACCACCCAGCGTTGTCTTTAATTTCCCCCTAAATGACCATTAACCACTATACCAGAGAACTGGAATTTGTCATACAGGCAACCTTTATTTGGAGTCTGGTTTTTCTTAGCCTCGCTGCAAATATGGAATTTCTTTCTATTTATGCGAAACAAGGTCATCTGTTGCTGTAACTTGGACCTGACAAAATCTGGCATTTTTGCATTGGGAGAGATGGTAGCAGCAGTTCACAGCTGTACTGAATATTTGGAACGGTGTACTAGTTCTCTCAGATACTGACCACTCATGTCCCCTCTCCCTAAACTGTGAGCTATTCTTCACATACCTTTGAACACACTATATTGCCATTGTTGTAGTGATACTAGTGCCACCCTCTTGTTCAACTATAATTTCATGTTCTACCAGAGTCACCACTGGTAGAACTGGTTTCACTACCAGAGTCACCTATTTGCTTGGCGCCTCCGTAGCCAGGTGGGAAGGAGCAGCAGTGCGTAGCACACGCTTCTTGATTAGACCGTGGTTCGAGCCCGTCACCACCAAATACGGAGGATGCGGAAAGGTCATGGAATGACCACCGCATATCCCGGAGCAATATGGCCTTAGTTGCTAATGCTCCTAAAAACCAAATAACAACAACAACCTATTTGCTATTAGCATATGCATTCGGAAATAGATATATGACTGGCATATATGGTAGGCTTGGCTTCCTTGCACGGAGGTGTTCCAAATAAACTATGCATTGAGTGTACATTGTGACATTTTGTGATTTAGTTTAAAGGGGGGGGGGAGGAATGCTTTACAATGTTTGGCTTCTGGTCCACGATAATGCAGCTTTACTTCCATAATTAGTACTGCCATTTCAACAACTATAACAATAAAAAAGTTGTGCATAGTTTCATAATAGCAAAATATTTATTTTCCAATGTCTGATACTGGGAATCTAAGACAATGGGGAATAAATATTTTGAACAGATTAAAATTCAAACAATAAATAAATAGATTATTTAAAAAAAGGCACCAGGACTTTCAATGTCAAGAGTGGAGAAAGAAAAGATTTCAACATCATGAACGAGCAAGAAAAGAACAGAAAAAATAAAAAATTATTTATATGAATGTTCAAATTTAGCAATAGCAGCATTTAAAATATATGGTAGGTAATGGGACAACAAGTTTTCTACACGAAAAGATATTTTTAATTTATCTTGTTCTTATAGAAAAAAAATAATGCAACATACCTGACTAATTGGATATATCTGCAAAGCATCCATACCAATTCTTGGGTTGTATACTTTTAGTTTACAGTAACCACTGTCTACCACAAACATAATGCCATCAACTGTTAAAACAAGGGAATAAATCAGACATTTGTAAATTATGTGTCTATAATCAATAATACTTAGTATAACTCTTAAATCTGGCAACATTTGGCTTAATTCTTGAAAAAGTTTTGAAACCTAATATTCATTGCTCTTGCAGTGACTGCTTGTCTATCACCACAGCTTCAGAAACTATGACAAAGTTTCTCCAAGGTGAACAGTACACTAAGTTGAAGATCACAATTTAGAAACAAATGCACAACAAAATAATTTTTTTTTTCTGATATCACATTTAAAAAAAAAAGTTAATAAAACTACTAATTTTTCATGTTTATGATATAGAGTTTGAATAATAATAGCAAGCAACCAATGAGAGAGAGAGAGAGAGAGAGAGAGAGAGAGAGAGAGAGAGAGAGAGAGAGACAGAGAGAGAGTGTACAGGATTTTGGCTCACTTTTGGCTCATTATTTTATTTTTTTAGAAAAATTTTCGAAGTACCAGATTTATAAAGTGTTACTGCATATACATTACCATATTTCCCCATTTATAAGACACACCTTTTTTCAAAAAATTTGGGGTCTAAAAACTGGGTGCGTCTTATACAGTAGTTGTAGATTTTTTTTTACTTGCATTTCCCACTTTTTCGCACTTGTTGTCTTTGCGCTCATTGTTTCGCACTTGTTACCAGTATATTAGGTTACATTTTGCCACATTCTGCCCAGAAATGGCTCAGAAAAGATTTTTGTACAGTGCTGAATTCAAGTTAAAAGTGATCCAGTTTGCAAAAGTGAATGGAAATCGTGCTGCTGAACGTAAGTTGGGTCCTCCTCCAACTGAGAAAACAATCCGAGACTGGCTACGGGAAGAAGAAATCCTACTGAAAATGCCACGGCAGAAGAAGGTCATTAGAGGCAAGTCAGCAAAAGTGAATGGAAATCGTGCTGCTGAACGTAAGTTTGGTCCTCTTCCAACTGAGAAAACAATCCGAGACTGGCTACGGGAAGAAGAAATCCTACTGAAAATTCCACGGCAGAAGAAGGCCATTAGAGGCAAGTCAGCAAAATGTACAGTGCTGAATTCAAGTTAAAAGTGATCCAGTTTGCAAAAGTGAATGGAAATCGTGCTGCTGAACGTAAGTTTGGTCCTCTTCCAACTGAGAAAACAATCCGAGACTGGCTACGGGAAGAAGAAATCCTACTGAAAATGCCACGGCAGAAGAAGGCCATTAGAGGCAAGTCAGCAAAATGGCCTGATTTAGAGAGGGAATTGAAGATATGGATTGAGGAGCAAAGGGCAATTGGAATTCCTGTGTCCACAAAGATGACTCAGCATGAGGCAAGAAGAACTGCTGATGACAAAGAAGTTACTGATTTCAAATGAGGACACAATTGGTGCTTCAGGTTCATGAAACAGAATGGACTAAGCATGCGTACATGCACCAGACTTGCCCAAAAGATACCTGAAAGCTATGAGCAGGAGGTCCTTGAATTTCATCGTTTTGTCATTCAATGTCGGAAGACACATCGGTCTGAGTTGGGACAGATTGCAAATAAGGACAAAGTCCCCCTTCAATTTGAGTCCCAAGTAACAGAACTGTTGATAAGAAGGGGGTGAAAACTGTAATTGTGAAGACAATTACAGTTTTAATTGTCTTAATTTAATTGTCTTAATTACAGCATTTCAAGATGGACATGAAAAGAGCCATTATACAGTTGTTCTAGCTTGTTGTGCCGATGGAACCAAGCTGCCTCCTAAGCTGATTTTCAAACGCAAAAGAAGACATTCCTCGAAGAGTGATTGTCCACGTTCATGACAAGGGTTGGATGGATCAGGATGGGATGAAGATCTGGTTTGAGCAGGAGACCAGGTGGGCTCTTACGCAAACCTGCCCTATTGGTGCTGTTTGTTTGTTTGTTATTTGGTTTTTAGGAGCATTAGCAACTAAGGCCATATTGCTCAGGGGATATGCGGTGGTCATTCCCTGACCTTTCCGCATCCTCCGTATTTGGTGGTAACGGGCTCGAACCACGGTCTAATCAAGAGGCGTGTGCTACGCACTGCTGCTCCTTCCCACCTGGCTACAGAGGCACCACCTTATTGGTGCTTGATCAGTTCAGGGCACATATAACAAAAAATACAAAGAAGATTGCTGCAGAGCAAAAAACAAAACTTGCCGTCATACCTTGACATCCCAGCTCCAACCACTTGATGTCAGCATTAACAAACCCTTCAAAGCTGCCATGGAACCAATGGATGAAATCTTCTGGGGACAATTTGACACCAGCAGGAAGAAACCAACTATAGGAGAAGTTTGTTCCTGGGTGAAAAGATTCTGGGATAATATCAAGATTGAGATCGTTGTCAAGTCATTTAAGTGTGGCATTTCAAATGCCATAGATTGAACTGAGGACGAGGCAATATATGAAGACAGTGATTCGTCATCAGACACAGATGAGGACAAGCTAATGGATGGGAGTTTGACAGTGATGAGTTGTATGAATAAAACTTGAGTTCAATAACTTTATGTAATACATTTTTTTTCAAATTTCGGGCCCCAAAATTAAGGTGCATCTTATACATGGGGAAATACGGTAATTATTTCATATTTTATATTCTCATATCAGTACAAAGGTTTGTTCTAAATAATTTTCTTAAAATTACTCAGACCAATTAATTTTAGTAATATTAATTTTCAATATTATAGAAAAAATACCTGAAATTATGTTTTTCTATTGTCTTTTAGGAATAGCATTTGAAATCCTTAAACAACATTTGGCAAAAGATGAATAGGAATCTAATTTATCAACTATACATAAAAATAACTTTATCTTATACCTAAAGAAGGATATACACTGTAGAGTAATGCTTTTGTTCAGGCTCACTTTACTATAAACAGTAATACAACAGCAGTCATTCTTCCATGCTGGTACAGCTGACACTGTTAACGCGAAAGACAAAACCGATGTGGGGAACAATAAAAATTTCTTTTTAGTAGCATTAGTACTATACCAAGATGGGAGAAGTGTTATAGCAAAAGATACCAAAATGGCTGCTATTTCTGCACTTAGTATATGAATTTCTTGAATTACAGAATAGTTTCATTTTGCAATATAATAGTGAAATGCACTTAATTAAATATACACTTATTTAATATATAAATATGTATTTTTAACTCATCTACACTTCAGAGGTAATAACTTAATGCCAATTAATGTTTTATGACTAAAAATTCCATACAATCTCTAACATACAGCAATATGTTTTACTGAGTATAGGTGCTGCTAATTACTATGCTATAATAATTTCCTTAAACTGGTCAAAAATTCTAGCTTTCCTTTGATAAAAAATTTTTTATTTAACCAATCCAAAATAAAGTGAATGGGAATAAGGTCAATGATTTATTCTATCAGTTCTCCTTACTCAGGAGAAGACGTGTTTTTTTTAGTATGTAAATTTTTTTGTCAATGTATTTAGATTTTATCCAGCCTAATGGCATTACAGCCCATCCCTGGAGAACAATAACTGCACTTCATGACAACTGAGAGACAGTTTCTACTGTTAAATCAGACACCAGGAAAAATTGAGAAATTTCCCTTCTATCAGAAGAATGGAAAGCTCTCACTTATCCTCCCCTCCCCACAACATGACATACTGTATATCAAGGATGTCTTCGTTATCGTTACTATTTTATGTCAATTGTAAAAGCGTTGTAAAAAATATAACTGCTTTTCATCTCTTCCTTCTGCAACAAACTTCTGCCATAGTCACCCTCACTGAAACCTGGTTACATCCACATGTATCTGACAGTGAAATTTCACTTCTCTCCTATTCTGCCTATTATTTGGATCTAGACTCGAAGGGTGGTGGCATTACTATCTTTACCCATCACTTGGTCAAAGTGGCACAGTTCACTAAACATTCTTCCATTGAAGGTATCTTTTTATTAGTTAATCATGCAGGAAAGCTTCTCCTGGTTATGCTTTTTTACTTTGATCCCCGGTTTCTTTAGCCACCATTCAAATAATTAGAGGATATTATAGATGCAGCGATCTTTCTGAAACCTCTGAAAGCAATACCACTTATTCTGGGTGATTTTAATGTCCCAATGGCCTTTGACCTGAATCGTTCACCAAATTCACTGGCTAAGCAATTTTGTAGCATTTGACTTAGTAATGCCCTAACTCAGATCTGTAACTTTCCCACCCGGAACTCCTTCTACCTTGATTTAGTTTTTACCCATGAATCAACTCTCTTCTCAATTCTAAGGGTGATAATTTCATCCGATCAGATCACTTCCCTATTGTCGTAGATTTCCTTTCTTTTATTTCTGAACCTTCCTTTGACAGATACTTTTTCAGCTTTAGGCACACAGACTGGACTTGTGTTAAATTGATTTCTGGGCAATGCTGATTAGATTCCCGTCCATAATTTTGAATCGATCGATCTATACATCATACTCAATCTTCCATTCTTCAATTTCTGAGTTCGTTCCCATCAAATTCTCTTCCGCTAATCATAGTAACTTTCCTTACTGAATGTCGAACAAGCATGGGCGTTTAATTCGTCGCAAAAATTACCTCCAACAAAAGGTATTTAAAACTCAAAACTAACTTTAACTACATTTCCTTTTCTTCCTTTAGATGCCCTGTTAAGAAAATTACTAAATCTCAATATTCTCATTATCTTCATACAGTTGAAGCTGAACTTACTCAGAATTTCAATTCAAGACCATTGTGGTCCTATCTCAAATGGCTATTAGCATTAGCATTAGTAGAGGCATTTGATGCAAGAAAGCAAGCTTATGCAGCATCAGGAAAAAAAAAAAAAAAAAGTAACATAAATAAATAAAAATAACCACTTCCACTTCACCCCTCTGTTCGAAATACCTGTTCAGATGAGCCTTAAACTTATTTAGGCTATCAACTTCCATGACAAGGGATGGAAGTCTGTTCCACCTACCAACCACCCGCTGGCTAAAGGCAAATTTCCGCACATCTATTCTACATCTGTCTTTCCTCAATTTGAATTTATGCCCTCTCAGGTGATTATTCTGAGCAAGAGGAAGAATCCCATCAGCATTGAGCATGCTCAAACCATTCAAGGCTTTGTACACCTCTATCAGATCACCTCGCTGGTGCCTAGTTTCCAGACTTTGTAATTCGCAAAACTTAAGCCTTTCTTCGTAAGAGCACCCCTTTGTCCCATTCACCAATCTAGTTGCCCTTCTCTGTACTCGTTCCAGCAGCTCTACATCCTTCTTGAAATGAGGCCTCCAGGCCTGTATACAGTACTCTAGGTGTGGCCTGACCATTGCCTTATACAAGGGAATAATCACCTCCTTATCCCTGCTAGAAAAATTCCTATATATCATTGACAATACACCATGAGCTACTCTTGCAGCCCATCTGCACTGCTCAGAGAACTTCATATCTGCCTGCACAACCACCCCCAGGTCCCTTTCACTCTCTACCACTGTCAGTGTAGTACCACACAGTTGATACGTTGCTCTGGGGTTGCTGTTTCCCATATGTAGTACTTTACATTTGTCAATGTTAAACTTCATTTGCCACCTCGAAGCCCATCTGCTCAACCTTTCCAAATCCTGTTGCAGCAACATAGTGTCAGTAGTGTCCTTGACAACCCTGCCAACCTTCGTATCGTCTGCAAACTTGGACATTAAGCCTGATATACCATCATCAATATCATTTATAAATACAGAAAACAATAAAGGACCCAACACTGAACCCTGAGGGACTCCACTAATAACATTAGTCCACGATGAGCAGTGTTGTTTGATTACCACTCTCTGTCTTCTCCCCCTCAACCACCCCTTTATCCATAGCAGCAATTTGCCTCCAATGCCACACTGCTCCAATTTGTGCAGCAGTCTTCCATGTGCAACAGTATCAAAAGCCTTTCTAAGATCCAAGTATATAATATCAAAGTTATTCCCTGCATCCAGTTCTTTTGTGACTGCATCATAGTATCCAATCAAATTGGTCAGGCAAGACTTACCTTTAACAAAACCATGCTGTGTCCTAGCTATAACTGAAGTCTTGTCCAGATGATCCTGCAGTGCTTCTTTAACCAGTGCCTCCATTAATTTTCCGGGAACAGAAGTTAAACTCACAGGTCTATAATTACTTGTGTCGGCCTTTGATCCCCCTTTGTGAATTGGGGTCACATTTGCACATCTCCAGTCCATGGGTACCTCCCCTGAGTCCAAGGAAGCTCTCATAATTATGGCTAAGGGTTTGCTTACTTCCTTTGCTGCCTCCTTTAATATAACTGGATAGATCCCATCCACCCCAGGTGCCTTTCTTGTGTTTATCTTCAACAATTTCTCCTTCACTTTGCTCTCAGTTATTACAAGATTCTCTAGCTTACTGCTAGAGTTGAATACACCTCTGGCATTCCCCTCGCTGAATAACTCCTCATGTGTGAATGTTGATGCAAAATATTCATTTAGTTTGTTAGCTACCTGAGCAGGGTCATCAACAGTTGACCCATCGATCTCAAGTGGACCAATCTGATTCATCCCCTTCCTTCTAGAGTTTACATAAGTAAAGAACTCTTTGCTGTTTTTCTTCGCATCCCTTGCCAAGGATCTCTCGTAATCTGCCTTCGCCTGCCTAACCTCCTTTGTAACTTGGTTAAAGATCAACTTGTATATATCATAGGCGTCTGTGTCACGTGTTAATTTGTATGTATCCCATGCATTTTTCTTCTCTGCCATATGCCTCATTAGTTCATCTGACATCCATTTAGGCCTAAACCTTGAACAATATTTCTTAGTTGGTATGTAAAGCCTAGTAGCTTCCAAGATAAGTTCTTTGAATGCTTCCCATTTTGAATTTGCTGTTGGCAATATCATCAGTTGATCCCACTGTATAGAATTTAAATACTGTCTCAGTCCATTGTAGTCGCCTTTACGAAAGCAATACCCCTTCCCTTTACCCCTAATGGTAGTTACCTCTTTGAGTAACTCCCACTTCAGCACACTGTGATCACTGCCACCTAGTGGTTCATTTATCTGCAGATTCTTAATGCATGAAGAATCACTACTGATAATCAAATCAAGAGTATTACTCCCTCTAGTTGCCTCCCGAACATGCTGATGTAGAAAACAATCATCCAATAAATCCACAAAAGCCTTGCTACTGTGTGGGTGACCAGCCCCCAAATTCCAGTCAATATCTGGGAAATTAAAATCCTCCATTATAAGACTCTCTGATTTACTGGCCCACTCTATTTCTCCGAACAGTTTCTTATTATACTCATCAGAGTCATTAGGCCTATAGCACACTCCTACTCTCAATTTTGATCTCCCAATGCTTATGTCACACCAAACTGACTCGACACTGCACTGTCCAGTGATGTCGACGGCTTCACTTCCTTGGATTTTATGTGTTTTTTAACTAATAGCATAACCCCTCCTCCCTTCCTATCCTGTCTATCCTTTCTGTAGACATTGTACTCCCCAAATTCCAGTTCTGCATTCCTTATATCTGTGTGACACCACGTCTCTGAAATCCCCACAA
The DNA here is from genome assembly GCF_048544385.1 of Mastigoproctus giganteus. NCBI lineage: Eukaryota > Metazoa > Arthropoda > Arachnida > Uropygi > Thelyphonidae > Mastigoproctus > Mastigoproctus giganteus. The sequence goes on along the minus strand of NC_143581.1, from coordinate 30,392,787 downwards.
TATCTGCCTTTGATGCCTATGTATACAGGAAAGGCAGAAAGGACAGGAGGGATAGAGGAGTTATCCTCTTAGTTAGGAAACAGGTTAAAGTTAAGGGGGTGCATCCAGCCGACATGGGTGACCAGTGCAATGTCAAGTCAGTTTGGTGTTATATAAGCACTAGGAAAACAAAATTTAGAGTATGAGTGTGTTATAGGCCTGATGACTGTGATAAGTATAACAAACATCTATAAAGAAAAATAGAGTGGGCCAGTAAATCAGAATGTCTTATAATGGGGGATTCTAACTTTCCAGATGTTGAGTGGAATTTGTGGGTTGGTCACTCACACACTAGTAAGACTTTTGTAGGATGACTGTTTTATACTACAGCATGTTAGAGAGGCAACAAGAGGAAGCATTACTCTTGATCTGGTTATCAGCAGTGATTCTACATGCATTAAGAATCTGCAAGTAAAAGACCCACTGCTACCCCAATCACAGTGTACTACTGTGTAATTTAATTAAAGACATAACTATTGTCAAGGGTAAAGGGAAAGGCTTTTGCTTTTGTAAGACTACAGTGGACTCAGACAGCTTTTAAATTCTATGAGGGGGCATAAATTTAAGTTGAGAAAGGATATTCCATCTGTTGTTGTTGCAGAAGTTGGTGGTTTGAATAAATTCAAGGAAGTAGATGAATTCTTGGAGAGTATGGATGGGAAGTGTGTAGTGTTTTTTTTTTTTTTTTTTTTTGATGATGCTATATAAACTTACTTTCTTGCATCATTTGCTGCCATTACTAGTACATTCACATTCCATTTTTCAAAGAGAATCAGCAATCACACTGCTACTGATGTGATGGTTGATTGTATTTTCTTTGGTTTAATAACACTTGCATCTCTCTCTCTCTCTCTCTCTCTCTCTCTCTCTCTCTCTCTCTCTCTCTCTCTCTCTCACACTCAATTTGTTTGAGAAAGATCTTCCTGATACTAACAATCATCTCTCTATCAAACTCTGACAAATTACTATATAAAGGTACATGCAGTGAATACTGCCAGCAGTGGTCCAGCTTTTCTTTTATTGTGCTTGGAACAGTTCACATTCATCAATCATTGCAGGGGAGGGTATATTTTAAAGATCACCAAATATAAAACAGGCCACAGAGAAGAAATATACTGCTTCTAAATCATAGGTACATAAGTGAAACAGTTATTCATTTAATGTTCTGTTGTTGTTGTTTAGGAGCATTAACAACTAAGGCCATATTGCTCCGGGATATGCAGTGGTCATTCCCTGACCTTTCCGCATCCTCCATATATTTGGTGGTGACGGGCTCAAACCCCGGTCTAATCATGAAGCGTGTGCTATGCACTGCTGCTCCTTCCCACCTGGCTATTTAATGTTCTGTATCACTCCTAATACTCTCAATTACTATAAGTTTACTATAATACTCTCAATTACTATAAGATTACTATAATACTCTCAATTACTATAAGTATTCCATAAAAAACTAAAAATTACCACTTTTAGTAAATGTCACAAAACTAATAATTTTTCATGTATTACTAGCTTGAAATAATTTTTTTCCCCTTTTTGCAGTAAATAATTGTAATGGAGACAACAATAATTAAACAGGCATTTACCTCCAGGGATCTCTTTTTTTTCATTTAAATTTTTCATTTAAATGAAAAATTATACTAATTTTAAGTGCTCTTAACTGCAAAAGTTCTACATACTGATATAAATTTCCTTGAAGCATTTAGCCAAGGAAAGGAATAAGATATTTTCTTATATACCATTAGGTTTGTTGTTATTTGGTTTTTAGGAGCATTAGCAACTAAGGCCATATTGCTCCGGGATATGCGGTGGTCATTCCTTGACCTTTCCGCATCCTCCGTATTTGGTGGTGACGGGCTCGAACCCCGGTCTAATCAAGAAGCGTGTGCTACGCGCTGCTGCTCCTTCCCACCTGGCTACCGAGGCGCCTATACCATTAGGATAATGATTTTAAAATAAATCATCTTTCAATAATGGACATAAATTTACATAAGACAAATACAAGTCAGCCTTTACATAAGTGTGGTTTTTGAATGTTGCACAAATGGGAGAAAAACAATCAATTCACATACAGTATGGTACTTAAATTAGCAAAACATTACTTGACAAAATGTTAAAAAAATTAATAAGTGTATTAAGAAATATATTAGATTAAATTATAACCTCTTGTAATTTTAAAGATGATTGACTACTTTTAAGTACAGAAAATAGAAAAAAAAAAAGAACCACATTAATGTTGATAAAACTGTCAAGCATATATGACCTTGGTAGTGGAACTATATTTTTTTCCAGAAAATGAGCTTCAATAACTGTTTTCAAATATATCCCATTTATTGGGTATTTTAAGACATACTTTAATCTAAATCAAGATCACCTATTCAACAGGTTAAATATCCTATAATATCTGATCTGCATATAAACTGCTCTCTTAATAATTTAAAAGTTAAGTTAATTAAAAATAATTACCAGTCAATGAAGTTTCGGCAATATTTGTTGCAACTACACATTTTCTTACTCCATCTGGTGCTTTCTGGAAAATCTTTGCTTGTAAATCACTAGGAAGCTGTGAATATATTGGCAAGATTGCTAATTGAGGGGCATTATCAATTTCTCCTAGACGTTCTAGAAAACAAATAAGAAACTGTATAATAACTATAATTTTCCTAGCAATATAATTGAATATATCTATTCTTCAACTGAAAAAAAAGGAGGGAAAGGAAAATATTTTACTTATTTTTTGGAATAGGGGGGAAAAAAAAGTGACACAGTAAAACCCCAGTAATTCAGATTGCTCCCCTTTTTTTTTGTATTTTACTTAAGCAGAAAGAAGATTTTCCTAAACATAAATTTCATGATACAATTCTGAACCTTTTTTCAGAATCATTTCACAATCACTTTGTAAAAGAAGTAAAATCATTTCAAAATAAAAATTGAAAAAATAAAAATAAGACATTTTTATTTTAAAAATGTCCCTGCACATCCTTCCAACGAAAACTTTATTAGGTACCTTTTATTACTGTGATATACACAACCCATCATACAACCTATGGGTCAGGGAGTCATACTCAGCAGTAAACAACTGAAGAGTGTTTTTTATTCTTTTGGAGATTCTTACAAGAGAAGAAAAGGAAGTGACCAATATTAAAATTACAAAATATAGTGTGATATTTACAACTAGGCTGCAAATCAGAATGAAGTAAATAGAATGCGATGGTAAGTTCATATTCTTGTATTCGAATTGAATCAAACAAAGAATATCAAAAGGTGTTCCACAAAAATGGTTAAAAGGATATTAATTTTGGTGATGAGAGGACATGGCTAGAAGATGATGAAATAGCAACAGCATTTCAAGGGTGAAAATATGCAGGTAAAGTGGGAAGTGAGGAAAAAAGTAAAGATAAAGTAAATTACATGAAGGCAGAAGTTGCCTTGATACCCTTATTAAACCTGCTAATTCTGACACGAAATTCAAAAATATTTCTGTGTTCTAAGAGAAATGGAGGACAATTTTATGAAACACAGAATTACAACAGAATCTTTATCATTTCTGGGGGGAAAAAAAAGAAAAAAAAAAGAGAGAATACTACTGGAGCTGTCTATATCTTATTAAATTTATAGTTATTACTGCTTAACACAATTAAAGTTCATGGTTTGATTTAAACACTTCATATTCCATTGTTTTAAATATATACAGTGGTGGAAAAAAAAACTGCATCACCTTAAAAAAGTAACACTTTTAGTGAAATGTATAAGATATTGTTTGATTACAGTAATTTTGTTTGTCACAAAGCAAAGGTATTACATCAGATAATGCTTCTATTGTATCAGACAGTAATTGCATGGTATTACATCAGCCGTTTCTATAAATACGGCGTTGGAAGGGTATACACGCTCATTAGTATCCTGTTTTGCGGAGGTGTAAGCATAGCTCCATATGTTCGGTTGACACCAAGAAGTGTAGCTGTTGCTCTGTCCCAGGAAGGGCTTTCTACGCATGCTATCACTGATAACATAGGCTGCCACCAGTGTCCTGAGTGCTGAAATTAAAGTGTGAAACCAGTGATGTGAAGAGAGGACCTAGATCAGGCTGTAAGAGCTTTCCCAAGCCTTCCCAAGATTGATATTTGAAATGGCTATGCCTTTGTAATCACCATGCCAGTGCTCCTGATCTAAAACTGGATTTTGAGATGGCCTCTGGTGTTGAAACAAGTGCACGAACTATCCAAAGACAGCTTTCGGTCTGCATGCCTATTGGCTAAAGAAGCTTTTGTTGATCCAACAAATGAGGAAGCAACTTGCTTGGGATAAAACACGTTTCATGGACAAAAGAGCAATGGGACACCGTAATCTTTTCTGACAAATCAAAATTCAACCTGCATGGCTCGGATGGGAAGCAATATGTCAGAAGACGAAAATCGGAGGCATACCATCCTGACTGCATAACACCAACTGTAAAGTTCCCCACTGGTCAAATAGTCTGGGGATGCATAACAAGTAAAGGTGTGGGACAAATTAAGTTTATTACTGGAATGGTGAATGCAGAAACCTACACTGCTATCTTGGAGGAGTGCCTGAAACCTGTTATTAGGGATCACCACACAGACGCCCAAACCTGCATTTTTCAACAGGACTCAGCACCTTGCCACACAGCAAAATTGGTAAGTTTTTATGCTATTTAGATCTAATGATGAGTTTGTCTTATTGTCTCACAAGGCTTAAAACATACACCAATGTTTTTTCCTCGTTTTTCTTCCTTAAGGTGCAACCATACTTCAGAAATGCTGGCATTACAGTGTTGGACTGGCCCGGCAACAGTCCACATTTGAACCCTACTGAAAATTGCTCACATAATGTCGTCTAAAATTGCACAGAAGAAGCCAACAAGTAAGATTCAGCTGCAGGAGAGCATTGTAAGGGTGTGGTAACACAAAATTAGGCAACCGTATATCCAGAAGTTGATTAAATTTATGCCAGATCGTTGCAAGGCTGTAATTGCAAAACTCGAGGAGGAACAACAAAGTAGTGAGGACTTATTTTGCTGATTTACAGTACATAATACTATTACGTTAACTTGTCATTTGTTTGTACATGTAAATGCAATAAAATGTATGTTTGGTTGTCATGATTGCCATTTGCATAATTTCTCATATTTTCATTAATTACACATTTTACCCTTTGGGAAGATATTTATGGTAATTAGGTATATCACGTGGAGTCTTTTTCTTGGATTTCATTCACAGAGATATATATCCCATCTAACAAATGCATTTTGAACATTTCTGCAACCCACAATGCAGTGAAAAACATATTATTTGCAAAATTCACAAGTGATGCAGTTTTTTTGTTTGCCACTGTATATATATTTTCATAAAATTTTCTTTTTGTTTTTATTATATTTGTGTCCTAATACTATTTAAACTCAAGACTAATACTCAAGATTTCTAAGAGGTACAAGCTAAAGATTATAATGATTTATGCACCAACATCGAGCCATGATGATGAAGAGGTTGAAGAAATGTACACTGAAATTGAGAGTCTTCTAGATGAGCAGAAAATCAACTACACTATTATTATGGGGGACTTCAATGCTAAGGTTGGAAAAAGGCAAAACAGCGCAGAAAGAGGAACTATAGGAAATTTTGGAATTGGTGAAAGAAATAAAAGAGGTGAAAGACTTGTAGAATTTGCAGAATCTCAAGGAATGTCAGTAATGAACACTTTTTTCAAGGAAAGGGTGAACAGAAAGTGGACATGGAAGAGTCCAAATGGATTAACAACTAATGAAATCGACTTCATCCTCACTAACAGAAGATATATTGTGACTGATGTTACCGTCCTGAATAAGGTAAAAGTTGGAAGTGATCACAGAATGGTAAGATGTACACTTGATATAGATGTAGGAAAGGAAAGGAAAAAACTGACTCGAGTAAATAATACAAAGGTCTTTGAGATAACAGAAGAGGAGAAAAAGCAGTATGTACTGGAACTTAAGAACAAGTATGAGCTTCTGCAGACTGCTGAGGACCAAGATATCGACGAGGAATATTACAACTTTTTGAAAGTGATAAAGCCCAAGAAACCTATAGGGAAACAGAAATCCAAAGAAGAAAAAATTAGTCAAGAAACACTTGTCATGATGAACCAAAGACGACAAATGAAGAGCAAGAAAAACACTGACAGGGAGAAAATTGAGTATACTGAGTTATGCAAAGCCATTAGAAAGAGACTCAGAGAGGAAATAAGAAGATTTAACACAAGAAAAGTAGAACAAGCATTAAGGGAAAACAAAGGATTTAAATCAGCAGCCATGAGCAGTAATACAGAAAGACAAATGATACTGAAACTGAAGAATAGCGACGGTGTACTTATAAACAGCAGAGAAGGCATAATTCAAATAGCAGAAGACTACTATAGAGAATTATACAAGGAGCGAGGGAATGATAC